>NC_092156.1:60936450-61031450 GCF_045791955.1 Oncorhynchus clarkii lewisi
ATGTTGCTTAGGATGTGATTTGATTGGTGTGAAGCCGAATCCAAACTGACTTCCCTTGGGAGGCGTTTTCCTTCGCCAGGACAACCTACGCTGATTGGCTAATTATTATATAAAAATGTTTACCAAGGGAGGCCAAATGCTTGCTGGTATCAATCAATCAAATGCTCCGGCGCAACATGTCATACTCTTTTGTTCCAGACAGCATCAGATACATGGGCTACACATACTGAGACAGAGGAGAGCTGTTTCCCTCGCTCGGATGATTTCTCCCGTGAAATTCAGCCCCTTGCAAATAGATGGAAAATTATGAAAAAAACAGAGAGATGAAAGAGACCTTATTTTAACATTTACATTTTTTTATAGGTCATATATTTGACGTCCATGAACACACAGCACTGTATTTAGGCTATTGTTTATATGTGTATTTCACACTATGTTGAGGTAAAAATCTGAGTATAATACTTATGTGGATGTCAAGCCCAATACATGTCATTGTCAGTTAAAACTACTTTGACGACCACCACCACCGCTTTCTGTATGCTAGCTATGCTACCAGTTTATACGAATGGGAGCTAGCATTTAGCAGTCTTTTTTTCTGAACCTGAAAAGTGACAACCTCTAAATGTTATGCAGCGAAAAGAGCCAAATGTATTCTAATTGGATTTGAGTAACCACATTGTGGGCCTGTTACAACATATCAATCATGATGGATTTGACAAATATCCACTTTGTTAGATCATATTTTTTGAATGTGCGCCAATCCAACTTCCTTCTATCCCCTACGGTCTGCATTCCATTGACTTCTTTACCGCGTCTATCCCCATTACCTTCCAGATCTCTTTCCAGGAGTTCAATCACATTTTTGTGTCTTTTAAAATCCCTACACGAGGTATCATAAATCATTTTTTATTTATTTGTGAACTTCTTCTGAAAGCCTTTCATTGGTTGTCAAGGAAGTGAGTTTGTGTTTATAGTGGATTTACACCACCCCCAACTACCGTCAACCAATCATGTCAATGAGGAGCTATACGGAGCCCTCCACATTGTTACAAAATATAAGAGGCGCATGGCATCGCTGTACGGAGCTCGATTTGGCCTCCACAAGCCTCCGAATGCTTCGCAATTGTGTCACCCTGCGTACGGAGCCTTTGGATCAAGCATACATTGGCATTAAGCAAAAGTTCTCTCTGCTTGGTGTTTTGGGAAATATGTTACATGTGAGGCCGTTGTAGGAAAGATGAACCTTTAAAACACTTGTGAGCCTAAATTCCATCGCTATCGGAAACCGGGCCCAGATGTGTTACCCAGAATTGGGTCTTGGTCAGCTTTTGGATAGTGTGCAATGATTCCCCTATCTTCCGGCAAGACATATTATATTCTAACCAGATTCTTGATTGGGGCTACAGGTACCCTACCGGATAAGAGTGTTCAACCAGTAACCAAAAAGTCGCTTGCTCGAATCTCTGAGCCGACTAGGGGAAAAATCTGTTGATGTGCCCTTGCGCAAGGCACTTAACCCAAGTCGCTCCTTTAAGTCGTTCTGGATAAGAGTCTCCAAAATGACTCAATGTAAAACATTTATTTTACTGCATTTCAAATGATTTATTCAATGAAAACATTGTGATGCATGGAGCATAATACATCAATTAATAAATAGTATATCAAGAAGTTATGACAAGTGTTACCATATATCCTAGCCAATGGTAGACAGTGTCAATAGTGTACAATATAGTGTTGAGCATTGACAATACCGAACTTAACCCCATCTTTCCCCCAATCACTCTCAGGTGATGGACATCTCACTGGAGGCCACAGGAGCTTTGTGAGGCCAGCGGGACACAATACATGGAGAGATGACCAACCAATTACGGTTGATGAGGGGAGTGGAACCTCAACCCAGCATGTTATCATGATAGAGGTTAGTGTAATAGTATTACATCAAAATTACAGTATATCAAATGTGGCCAGTTTATTTCATAAAGGCTCCCCGCAGCTATTAACTTCCTTACATGTAACATCCTCATTTATCTGCCATAGGGGAGCTTGTGAGACTTCCCCATGACATTGTTATCCAATTCAACTCATGTACCGATATTAACCTCCTTTCTTCTTGTGTCAGTCTGCAGATATAGAGGCTGCAGGTCCTGGGTTCAAGCAGGAGAGGTCTGAAGGAGAGGAGGACCCACGGCACAGCATAGACATCCAGACTGTAGCTACAGGGGGAGCTCCTGCCGCTCCAGAGGATCCCACCGCCTCACCAGCACAGCCCAGGACCCGACGCAGCATCACGGAGGTCAGTGGAATGCTGAACGCCGTCCTCAAGTCAGAGACAGATACCAAGACTTTAACTGTAACACAAAGGCTTTTACCCACAGGATCTGACCACAGATCAGACCCAGAAAGATTGGAGCCACTGGGCTGTCCTCCTGCTCTCGGCTCAGAGTATTTACTTTACGGTAACCTAAGCCCGAGGACGATTCAATCCCATCGGGACTCAGGTGACGTGTTAGAGACTGGCAATGATCCATCTTGTTCTTACACTACAGAGATGGACCCTGACAACATGCCCTTGGGTTTAGAGAGACAGACTGATCTGTCTAGAAGGGACTGGAACCGGTACAGTAGTAGTGTATACTCTGAAGGGTGCTTAGATAAGAAAGGAGAGGGTCTGGTTGTTGGTGAAGTGACTGTGAAAGTGGAGGGCGACGCTCCTCCCACATGGAATGCAGATAGTCACCTAGGAGATGAACTCTCACAGGGCAGAGATGTTTTAGATTACAGTGAAAGCTTAGAAACAAATACGAATGTTGTTACCCACTCCCCTTTACACGCGCTCAGGCATCACGACCCAGTGTCCACGTCGATGGGGCCTTCAGATTCACATGGTCACGTCTTTTTCGATCAGGTGTTGAACTCAAACAATAGGGCTAGAGCTCAGACTCAGCGAGGGGGAGCCACATCAGGATATAGTAAAGAGAAACGGTTCCTCTGCATGTTCTGTAACAAAGGCTTCAGTTGCTCCCAGAAGGTGGAGAGGCACCAGAGAGTCCACACAGGGGAGAAACCATTCAGCTGTACCCAGTGTGACATGCGCTTCGCCCAGGCTGGCCACCTGAAGAGGCACCAGAGGGTCCACACAGGGGAGAAACCCTACAACTGTACCCAGTGTGACATGCGCTTCGCACAGGCTGGTGACCTGAAGAGGCACCAGAGGGTCCACACAGGGGAGAAGCCCTATAGCTGCCCCCAGTGTGAGAAGAGGTTCTCAGAGAGGAGCTACCTCAGGATACACCAGCAGAAAAACCATTCCACTCTATAACAGAAAGTAATCATTCCACTCGATAGCATCTGACATTTAGATCAAATCCTGCATTAAATACATATTTTGATTGTTTTCAGCAGAAAAGACCCACAGATGCATTTGGAATATTCCTTGGTAGAATATTGCATCCAGACATTGTGTGATATGATATGCACTGTACAAAACATTAGGAACACCTTCTTAAAATGGAGTTGCATCCCTTTTGTCCTTAGAACAGTCTCAATTAGTCTGTGCATGGACTCTACAAGGTGTCGAAAGCGTTCCACAGGGATGCTGGCCCATGTCGACTCCAATGCTTCCCACAGTTGTGTCAAGTTGGCTGGATGTCCTTCGGGTGGTGGACCATTCTTGATACACACGGGGAAACAGTGAAAAACCCAGCAGCGTTGCAGTTCTTGACACACTCAAACCAACTACCATACCCCGTTAAAAGGCATTGTCGTCTTGTCCATTCACCCTCTGAATGGCACACATACACAATCCATGTCTCAATTGCCTCAAAGCTTGAAAATCGTTCTTTCACCTGTCTCCTCCCCTTTATTTACACTGATTTAACAAGTGACATCAATAAGGGGTCATAGCTTTCACCTGGATTCACCTGGTCAGTCTGTCATGGAAAAAGCAGGAACGTGTTCCTAATGTTTTGTACACTCAGTGTATAAGCCTAAAAAGTCTGTAACATATTGTGTTTGTACTGTGTAGGCTATATGATGTTCACAAATGCCTGTTTCATTACTTCCAATCAACTACTTCACCCCCCCCCCCCTCCACCAGACATGTTTAATAAGAAATGAATGCAGTTGATCAACTTCATGCAGATTTTTAGTTGAGACGTGTGTATATGTGGTTTTCATATGGTGTATTTAAAACTTGTTTATGTTTAATAAACACAAAATGGGACTTTTCATTCTAAGACTTTCATTGAGATTCTCTTTAGTATAAATCCCATCTGGACCCGTAAGCACAAAGCATCTCAGAATAGATCCCAGCAGTTCAAATCTGTTTTAAGACAAAAATAAACTCCCAGCTCAGAGTAGGTTTTAGGATGACGTCGAGACACTGCCCAGACTAACTCTGAGCCAGGAGTAAAATCAACTCATAAAAGTTTCTCAGCTGATTATCACGACATCCTGCAAAGGAAAGATAGCGATGACGCTCTTTGACGTTGTTTGCAAATGATAGGGAATAACCAATCACAATGAGGCATCACCAGCTGTGAACTCCATAGCATGCTTCAGACAACTTCGGTGAGTGTGACTACCATCAAATGTTGCAATGGTAAAGCGTTTGATATAATATTCACCCGACACGATCACTTTGCCCACTCTTAATTATCGCCTAATTGTTGGCATGAATAACCTTTAAACATTTTTTAAACCATTCTTATGATTGTCAAAAGCTGAATTTTGGACTAATATTACCATTATACTGTACCAACACCCGTCACTTCCCTTTTCAACTTTGAACTCCCGTTTATCAAATCACTTGCGTATGTTTGAAAGGTTTTTCATCGGACACAATCAAAGTTAACATAAGCCCTAAATGCTTTCAGTTGCCCAACTTACCGGCATGCCCGACTTGAGGCTTTTTACATTTTTTAACAACGTGATATTGCGCTCCAAAGGGATAACATGAAATAGCATGATGTAGGTCATTAAATAATCAAAATAAAAACGTGTTTATTTATTAGCCTAGTGGTTATAAGCATTTAGGCATATCATGTGAAATAGGCCACGTGAAATCATTGTCAAAATCGACCAGAGGGTCTAGATTATTTATGCATTGATCATATTGACATGTATCAAAACCTTATTTTAATAACTTCAAAGCAATTGCATGTGGCACAGGAACCACTGACTCGCTTCATTACCAAGACACCTGCTAGTAACCCTTAACTGGTTAGGACAGCTCATGAGGTCTCCTAAATATCTGTTGACAAGGTGGGACTGTTATGGCTAAAGAGGCTTCACACATAGCTTTTATTTTTACCCATCAGAGTAGGAGTCAAATGTCTCTTATCAGCACTTACGGCCAATTTTCTACTCTGAGAGGCTTTTGTTAACACGGGCCCAACAAAGAGTCTCAGAGTAAAAGTGCTGATTGAGGATCAGGGCCCTACCTGTCTACATAGTCTTATTCTTTATGATCTAAAAAGGCAAAACTGATCCTAGATCAGCACTCCTCTGAGAGGCTTTGTGGATACAGACCCCTGATTTCACCCTATTCTACATACCCCCGACAGAGCATTAAAACCAGACTACTTACTAATGATACCTACACATCCCCACACACTAACAAACACCTACTGTAAAGGTCAAAATAGTTCAGTCAGGTTTGTCTGATGATGACCTCATAGCTGACTCATATTTACCCACAACATCATATTTATGTCCACCATGATGGGTTTAACAACAATGAAGTCATTCTGTAACTACAGTATAGGACTCAAACGTAGAACGTACACACACACGATAACAAGGATTTTGTGTTGTAGATATGTGATAGTAGAGTAGTGGCCTGAGGACACACACTTAATGTGTTGTGAAAGGTAATGTTTTCATTGTGCTGAACCCCAGGAAGTGTAGGTCCTCCCTTGGCAGCAGCTAATGTGGATCCTTAATACATACAAACGTAGTGGGGATGGGTAAACACTCCATGTTGAAAGTGTGTTTATCTGTGTGTACGTAGCTGAGGGAGTGTATGTCTGTGTAATCTGTATCATCTGTCTCTTCCAGGAGGAGGAGAGTCCAGAGGTGCTGCTGGTGAAGGAGGAGGGTCTGGGGAACCCTGAAGGGACCATGGTCATGGAAGACAACCAGACTACACCTCCTCCTGAACCCACAGAGGAACCAGCTGAGCAGCACAGGACCACACACAGTCTCACTGAGGTGAGCCCACTGTGAACTACTGTCTGAATGGTATTAGGTCAGGGCCTGTATCCACAAAGCCTCTCGGAGTAGGAGTGCTGTTCTTGGATCAGTTTAGCCTTTTTGGTGTGGGACCCTGCGTTTGAATTATCCAACCATTTAAGTGTCAGGTAATCACATCAACTAACATGTCTGCATAGTACTCATAGCAAACCCTCATTGTCCAATCAGAAGATGCTCCATAGCAGGGTGCTCATATCAGATTTCTTGATCCAACATCCTCTCACTCTGTATCTCTTACAGTCAGTAGACATGGAGGATGGGAAGCCTGATCTGCTGCTGGTCAAAGAGGAGACCATAGAAGATGAATCAGAGAGCATTGATCAGCTGAGTGGACTAAAGATGGGGGAGCAAGGTAAAGGAGAAATACATATAGCCTACATAGAGTATGAGTACTTTATTTCCAAAACAATATCAACACAATTTGTATGAAATATAAAAATAAACAATATGATGTATATCAACATAAGTCATAGATATCACCAGGCAAATAACACGCACAAATTCAATGTCTATGATTGTTGTTCTGTTGCTAAGTCTGGATTGTAACATTTGCCTGAAGGTGGCTGGCTGGAGGCTAACAGAGGAGACTGGGCGGCCATCTTGGATTCCCAGACTGGTGCAGCCAAGGGCCCAGAGGATGACATCACCGAGCAGGCCGGGACCAGAAGCGACATAGTGGAGGTCAGTGGATGGGACAGCGTCCTCAACTCTGGGCTGGGGAACAACACTGTTAACCACAACCAGAAACAGACTGTCAAATACAAAACAACAACCGAACTTAGTCTCCATGACAACAGACTGGCTGAGACCAGGACGAGGTTTAGATTTGGTCCGCGGGGACGGGGAGGTGTCAGTATGCGGCAGGAGAGAACAGACACAGACTCTGCTAGCGATGCTCCGTCCTGCTCCTATAGTTGTGATTCAGAGAGACTGATGACTCCTCAGGTTAACCACCGAACAGGTGCTGCCTTCAGCCTGCCTTCTATAGGATCTATCAACTGGAACATGGACCCTGCAACAACACAGACACTCCCTGGCCGTCCTCCTCACACTCTCCTAATGTTAAACCAGACCTCAGACAATGCCAGTGCACTAAATGGCTACACAAGCCCATTGACAAATGACAGTAGTAGTAACGCTATCAGCAGATCTGGTGGCAAAGAGAAGTGCTTCCCGTGTTCATTCTGTTGGAAAGTCTTCAGTTTCCGCAAACAGATGGAGAGCCATCAGAGGATGCACACGGGGGAGAAACCGTTTGGCTGCCACCTGTGTGAGAAGAGGTTCTCCCACCAGCACCACCTGAAGAGGCACCAGAGGGTCCATACAGGGGAGAAACCCTACAGCTGCCCCCAGTGTGAGAAGAGGTTCTCCCACCAGCACCATCTGAAGACGCACCTGAAGGTCCACACGGGAGAGAGGCCATTCACCTGTACACACTGCGGGAAGAGGTTCTCAGAGAGGAGCTACCTTAGGATACACCAGCAGAAAATGCACATGGCCCATGTATAGAGTATAGTAACATGTTATGTAGTACTAGCTAGTATGTTTGTAGTTAATTCTATTGGTTTTGGATGTAGGAGGGAACTGAGGAAAGAATGAGTATGATGAGGCAGATTAAATGATATGGTGATGGATGGTGTCTGTAAAAAATGCTTTACTTATGAAGAGTGACAACCTTGTCCTGTTGTTTGATAATAAAGAAAATATATGCCTTAATTCATGTTTACTTGACATGAAGTAGAGAAGCTGTGATGTTGAACCTTTTCCAAGGCATTCTAAAAATCATTTGATCAAAGCGAGGGTACCAGATAAGTCAGTTTACTTGTCACATGTATAATTGTGTGCAAGAAAAGTACTGTACTAAACGTTATGTGAGTATGACCATTTTGTTTAAATGAAATACAAAATTGACTCTGTACTGACTGACTTGTATATTTTTGTATCATTACAGGGACTGAGTTTCCCTTCTCTGTCGAAACATTATACTTCATTAAAAAAAATATATTATTATTTATTTTTTTACCCCCTTTTTCTCCCCAATTTCGCTATAACTCCATAGGACTCAGGAGAGGCGAAGGTCGAGAGCCATGCGTCCTCCGAAACACAACCCAACCAAGCCGCACTGCTTTTTAACACAGCGCCATCCAACCCGGAAGCCAGCCGCACCAATGTGTTGGAGGAAACACCGTACACCTAGCGACCTGGTCAGCGTGCACTGCACCCGGCACGCCACAGGAGTCACTAGTGCGCGATAAGACAAGGATATCCCTACCGGCCAAACCCTCCCTAACCCGGACGACGCTAGGCCAATTGTGCGGGCCTCCCGGTCGCGGCCGGCTGCGACAGAGCCTGGACTCGAATCCAGAGTCTCTGTTGGCACAGCCTTAGACCACTGCGCCACCCGGGAGGTTCTATTATACTTAATTGTTGAATCAACACATACAGTTGAAGTCAGAAGTTTACATAGGCCTTAGCCAAATTCATTTAAACTCAGTATTTCACTATTCCTGACATTTAATCCTAGTAACAAATACCCTGTCTTAGGTCAGTTAGGATCAACACTGTATTTTAAGAATGTGAAATGTCAGAATAATAGTAGAGAGAATTATTTATTTCAGCTTTTATTTCTTTCATCACATTCCCAGTGGGTCAGACGTTGACATACACTCAATTAGTATTTGGTAGCATTGCCTTTAAATTGTTTAACTTGGGTCAAAAATTTAAGGTAGCCTTCCACAAGCTTCCTAGAATAAGTTGGGTGAATTTTGGCCCATTTCTCCTGACAGAGCTGGTGTAACTGAGTCAGGTTTGTAGGCCTCCTTGCTCGTACACACTTTTTCAGTTCTGCCCACAAATTTTCTATGGGATTGAGGTCAGGGCTTTGTGATGGTCACTCCAATACCTTGACTTTGTTGTCCTTATTACCTCTCTGGGATAGGTAAAGTATTTGTCATCATTGAATTTTAGTGAATCTCACGACTGCGTGACTCTGATTGTGGTGTGCTAGCATACGGGGGAGTGTTAGGTGGAAGGTGTTGAGGGAGATGATTGGTTGGTAAATTATGCAGATTAAGACAATATTATTGGAACCGGGAGATTCTCAGGTTAAATTTGACGTTTTGGTCCACCAGACTCTTCGCACATTGGGCGTAAGTGTAGTGTCTGGGAATGACATTAAGCCTTCCTCAGTTACCTCAAGGTTACTCCACCAATACAGACAGGTTCAAGATGGATGTTCACAATCCCAGCAACTCCCAAACAATGTATTGAGGTCAAAGACTAACCACCTGAGGGTTGTGGCTCCTGCCTCCTCTGGTGTCATTGCTTCACAAAGTGGGAGGCCAACCGTTTGGATGGATGCAGACAAGCCGTATGCCTGCCCCACGTGTGGGAAGCGCTTTGCTGAGGCGAACTATGTGAAGAAGCACAAGAATGTTCACACCAAGAAGAGGCCCTTAAATGCATGAGGACGAAAAGGGCTGCTTTCCGGAAAAACGGTATAACAGTTAGGATAATGGGACAATTCTGACTACAATGCAATTTCTCATTCCTGGATTGAGGTACGTTTTTTTTCGAAGCCTGTCTGATCCCAGTGCAACTGTTAGCAAGCATAGGGTCGGAATTTATCAAGGATCAAGTTGTCATGCTTTGCTCTCCGGAGCAGGGCGCTGCTCAGTGTAGAGTGTAGAGGTGGATCAAATTAAAAATAATCCTGGTGTTTGGTGAGACGTACTGTAAACTAATGGTGAGACTGAGAATACCCTGTCTGTCTTGTTGAGCTTTGACACAGTTTCTTACTTGATAAAATCAGGTTAGGTTATATTTGCTATTCTGTGAGGGCCTATGTTCCGAACCCGCTTTAGGTGCCAAGGATTCGGACATGTTGCAGCAGTGTGGAGAATGGAGATCCTACAATGTGAGAAATGTACAGGAGGGAGTGTAAAGTTGGGGGGAGTGAGGGAGTCAGAGGGAGTGTAAAGTTGGGATAGAGAAAGCACTTTCTGCCAACTGTGGGGGAGCCCATGCGGCTGTGGATTCAAAGAGCCTGTGAGAGAGAGACAGGTTGAGATTGCCAGAGTTTGAGTGGGGAGGAAAGTTTCTGATGCTGAGGCAGTGAAGAGAGTATAGGCCAAGGGTGAGTGATTCGACTGGGAGCCCCCTAACCCTTGATCATGACTCTCACTTCCATTACACATAAGAGTTATTGGACGAAGGCGTCTTCTGTAAGGGGGGATTTGTTAAAAGCCCCGACGCTCGATCAGAACATAAACACGCCTCGCTTGCCGTAAGGTCTTGGAAGCATAAGGACCTTATCTTTCATATCAGCAAGAAATCATTTTCAAAGAACAAAAGGCTAAATTGATATACACCCTGATAGTGTTAGGGTACCCACACGGCCATATCGCTATGTTACAGCGCTTGTTTAGGGAAAACAGCGGCGACCACCTGTGTTAATTAGCAATCTCGCTTGCTCCCAATACGTGTGTGTAAGCGTAACTCGGGAAATGTAGTTTCATCGGATGGAAGCACCCATAGCCGTAGGGATCTTCGCAAAACTGCTACAGTAAGTGTGTTTTTGTTTCGAAAGCCGTATTGCAAGCGATGATTATTGACGTTTCTAAACGTTAAAACAAAGCGTCGGGATTGTAGTTCACATGAGCCAGTCGTGGGCGAAGCTAACAGCTGAGAACTGTAGGGAGAATTCCGCCTAGAGTTTGAGAGCTAGGAGCCTCCCAGTGAATAGGCCTGGAGAGAGAGATCCAGAGAGGATGAGTTTCAGTAAGGTAGGATTTCTTGCGTTTATGGCTATGGTTATTGAATTGTACTGCACTGGTGGTTCGTAAGCCCCTGTAAAAATGTGGTAGTGACAGCAGCAGAGACATTTTGGGATGTAAGAGTTTATTTTTTATAGAAGATCTACAGGGGGTTTTAAGAGAAGGGGCTCCATCCTTCCCAGGCTGGAGTAGAATCTGGTTGGGGTGGTGTGTTTTTGGGGTATAGTGGTAAATATGTGTAGGGTTAGATGGAGGTGAGATTTAAAAAAAAAAGTAATAATATTTCCACTTTTTCCTGTCACTGTGCAATTCACACTCCAACCTGTGAAAGGCAGCAATACGTAACAAAGCAATTCTGCTGGAAACTCACACGAAGAAGTAAACGGAAGTGAATAAGAACAATTTCCACGTTAGCATTTTTATTTCATGTTAAAATATGACTAATTTACATGCACAGCGTCACATACTTAACCCATATAGTGTTTAATTCACGTTGGAGACAGATAACATATCAACCAAGTCCTATGTATGTAACGCAGACTAACTAGCTGCTAACAATGGCTAACTGTATGGTTTTTCACACTCAAATAGCCTCCATTATGGAGGTGCTAGCGAATGCAGCCGTGGCAGAGATCTGTAAACTCGTAGACGACGACTATGCAGTGTTTCGTTTAGAAATAACTCAAAGCCAGAAAGAAAACAGGGCATTACGGAGGAAACTACTGGAACTGAAGGTGGCACGGGAACGCGTCCTCGCCAGTCGTCCCAGTAGTAGCAAAATCCTCGACCGATACAGAGGAATGGCAAAAGGTACATTTTTCAGGAAAAAGGCAGAGGCTGCGTGGCCTGCCGCCCGGTTCAGCCCTGCACGTGTTAAGATGTGTTACCCATAATTGGGTCTTGGTCAGTGTTTGGATAGAATGCAATGATTCCCCAGATTACTTAGCTACCTTGCCCAAAGACACAACAGCATATTGTAACCAGATGCTTGATTTACTGTATTTCTTATAATTTACCCATTGAAAACAATGTGACACATGGAACATAATCAGCCTACATCAATCAATAAATAGTATATCAAGAAGTGTTATCTTACATCCTTGCCAATTCTAGAGAGTGTCAATAGTGTACCATATACCATTGAGCATTGACAGTAGCTAACCTAACCACCCCTTTTCCCCAATCACTCTCTCAGGTGAAGGACATCTCACTGGAGGCCACAGGGGCTTTGTGAAGCCAGTGGGACACAATACATGGAGAGATGACCAACCAATCACTGTTGATGAGGGGAGTGGAACCTCCAACGAGCACGTTATCATGATAGAGGTTAGTGTTATAGTGTTACATAAAAATGTGTTATTTTGTAAATGAAATGTCTGTTTATTTCAGAAAGGCTCCACTCAGCTATTCAGCTATGTACATCCTCATTTATCTGCCTTAAGGGAGCTTGTGATAATTCCCTATGACATTGATATCCAACACAACTAATGTACTGGAATAACCTCCTCTCTCCTTGTCAGTTTGCAGATGCAGAGGCTGTAGTTTCTGGGGTCAAGCAGGAGGGGTCTGAAGGAGAGGAGGACCCACGACACAGCAGAGACATCCAGACTGGAGCGACAGGAGCGCCCCCTGTAGCCATGGCAAACCCCACCACCGTGCAACCCAGGACCAGACGCAGCGTCACGGAGGTCAATGGAACGCTGAACAACGTCCTCAAGTCAGAGACTGACACAGAGACTTTAACTGTAACACAAAGGCTTTTAAACACAGGATCTGACCACAGGTCAGACCCAGAGAGTCTGGGACTGGGGAGACTGGGCTGTCCTCCTGCTCCCGACTCAAAGTATTTACTTTACGGTAACCTAAGCCCGAGGACGATTCAATCCCATCGGGACTCAGGTGACGTGTTAGAGACTGGCAATGATCCATCTTGTTCTTACACTACAGAGATGGACCCTGACAACATGCCCTTGGGTTTAGAGACACAGACGGATCTGTCTAGAGGGGACTGGAACCAGTACAGTAGTAGTGTATACTCTGAAGGGTGCCTAGATAAGAAAGGTGAGGGTTTAGTTTTAGATGAAGTGACTGTGAAAGTGGAGGGCGACATTCCTCCCACATGGAATGCAGATATTCACTTAGGAGACGGACACTCACAGGGCAGAGATTTCTTAGATTACAGGGGAAGCTTAAAGACTAATCCAAATGTTGCAACCCACTCCCCTTTAAACGAGCTCCAGGATCATAACCCAGTGTCCACATCTATGGGACCTTCAGATTCACACGGCCGCATCCTTTTCGATCAGGTATTGAACTCAAACGACAGGGCTAGAGTCCAGGCTCAGGGTGGGCGAGCCACATCAGGTATTAGTAAAGAGAAACGGTTCCTCTGCATGTTCTGTAACAAAGGCTTCAGCTGCCTCCAGAAGGTGGAGATCCACCAGAGGGTCCACACAGGGGAGAAACCCTTCAGCTGTACCCAATGTCATATGTGCTTCGCCCAGGCTTGTGACCTGAAGAGGCACCAGAGGGTCCACACAGGGGAGAAACCCTTCGGCTGTACCCAGTGTCACATGCGCTTTGCTGAGGCTGGAAACCTGAAGCGGCACCAGAGGGTCCACACAGGGGTGAAACCCTTCAGCTGTACCGAGTGTCATATGCGCTTCGCCCAGGCTGGTGACCTGAAGAGGCACCAAAGGGTCCACACGGGAGAGAGGCCATTTGCCTGTAATCACTGCGGGAAGAGGTTCTCTGAGAGGAGATACCTAAGGATACACCAGCAGAAACACCATTCCACTCTATAACATAAAAGTAACCATTCCACTCGATAGCTACCTGGCTAGCTAAGTAAACAGCTGAAACGATCTAGCTAGCTGTAAAGTTTACATGTATCCCCACTAGCTGGCTACTAGACGACCAATATAACATTTGGGCCTAAAGCTTTTTGTAGGGACCCAAGGAAAGCAATTCTTGCCTGTATCAGTGATGGACACTAGTTATAATGTAGACCAATACTTTTATAGCTAACTACTAATACAACAGCCTAATTTATTGCACATTGTTTTGATAAACTGGTTAGAATATGGTCAAATCATAATCTGTACCAAATGGATTGCCTATCAATTAGGGCTGGGCGATTATATCAAATTAATTTGATTAATTCGAATGAATTAACGCCCTAACAATGGGAGTCTTTGTCCCAAATGGGGGAATGCAGGGGGATAAGTTTAGGTTCAAAATAAGCTCATAGAAACCCATTGGGCTTATTTTGGATAGATTATGGTGATAGTGAAACCTCGACCTTTGCCTCTTTCTCCCAAGCCCCTCCTCTACCACGCAACAATAAAGAAGAGGTCACTTCTTCCTCTCTGACGAATAGATTCAATTTGCTATTTGCATTTGGTCCAACAGAATCGGTCATATGGACATCGCAACACATGGAGACTTTGTTTTACTGTAATAGAGAAGGTAACCTTGTGAACCCTGTTTATGTTTCAGCTGCTCAAATTTTGAGCAGAGTAAGCACTGCTAAAATGGATGCACCAATGAACATTCATTCTGGAAAATGTATGCTCAGTTTGTCGTGCACATATTACGGTACCACGTACCGCTAGCAGCATTTTTGTCAAATAAAGATTGTTATACTAGCGGTTTGGTCTGTGTTTTATACTTGAGCAATAAGCATAAAACAATTATATAAGGAATTGGCAACTTGTCATTCTGAGAAATAAGGTAGGCCACTTGACCTCAACATCTGAGCAAGGTGGACAGACTAGCATGCCGTTCAAACCGTTGGAGACGGACAGAGGGGTGTGTTCATAACAATTCAACTGTTCTACCTCGTTAGCTGAATTCAGAGCTTGTGAAGTGATACTTAGATCCAAGTTGGCTAAACTTGAAATATTAGCCTGCTACTTGTTAGCACGTGGGCTTGTGCTTTGAGAGATTGTTTGAGACCTGTGTTAATTTTCTATAATACCTGCTACATTATTAGTGAATGTGCATTGTTCATGGTTCTGGTTAAATTTGTAACATAATCATATTTTTATAGACAGACCTGATAGCCAGTGATTACTGCAAAAAAAAGCAGGTTTAATTATTTTGATAAAATAATTACATTTTTAGTGGGTCTTAATGTTGTTGAAGGCTTATATCCATGTTATTTACTGTTTATTATCAACCGTCAACTATATACACTGCTCAAAAAAATAAAGGGAACACTTAAACAGCACAATGTAACTCCAAGTCAATCACACTTCTGTGAAATCAAACTGTCCACTTAGGAAGCAACACTGATTGACAATAAATTTCACATGCTGTTGTGCAAATGGAATAGACAACAGGTGGAAATTATAGGCAATTAGCAAGACACCCCCAATAAAGGAGTGGTTCTGCAGGGGGTGACCATAGACCACTTCTCAGTTCCTATGCTTCCTGGCTGATGTTTTGGTCACTTTTGAATGCTGGCAGTGCTTTCACTCTAGTGGTAGCATGAGACGGAGTCTACAACCCACACAAGTGGCTCAGGTAGTGCAGCTCATCCAGGATGGCACATCAATGCGAGCTGTGGCAAGAAGGTTTGCTGTGTCTGTCAGCGTAGTGTCCAGAGCATGGAGGCGCTACCAGGAGACAGGCCAGTACATCAGGAGACGTGGAGGAGGCCGTAGGAGGGCAACAACCCAGCAGCAGGACCGCTACATCCGCTTTTGTGCAAGGAGGAGCAGGAGGAGCACTGCCAGAGCCCTGCAAAATGACCTCCAGCAGGCCACAAATGTGCATGTGTCTGCTCAAACGGTCAGAAACAAACTCCATGAGGGCCCGACGTCCACAGGTGGGGGTTGTGCTTACAGCCCAACACCGTGCAGGACGTTTGGCATTTGCCAGAGAACACCAAGATTGGCAAATTCACCACTGGTGCCCTGTGCTCTTCACAGATGAAAGCAGGTTCACACTGAGCACGTGACAGACGTGACAGACTCTGGAGATGCCGTGGAGAACGTTCTGCTGTCTGCAACATCCTCCAGCATGACCGGTTTGGCGGTGGGTCAGTCATGGTGTGGGGTGGCATTTCTTTGGGGGGCCACACAGCCCTCCATGTGCTCGCCAGAGGTAGCCTGACTGCCATTAGGTACTGAGATGAGATCCTCAGACCCCTTGTGAGACCATATGCTGGTGCGGTTGGCCCTGGGTTCCTCCTAACGCAAGACAATGCTAGACCTCATGTGGCTGGAGTGTGTCAGCAGTTCCTGCAAGAGGAAGGCATTGATGCTATGGACCGCCCGTTCCCCAGACCTGAATCCAATTGAGCACATCTGGGACATCATGTCTCGCTCCATCCACCAATGCCACATTGTACCACAGACTGTCCAGGAGTTGGCAGATGCTTTAGTCCAGGTCTGGGAGGAGATCCCTCAGGAGACCATCCGCCACCTCATCAGGAGCATGCCCAGGCGTTGTAGGGAGGTCATACAGGCACATGGACGCCACACACACTACTGAGCCTCATTTTGACTTGTTTTAAGGACATTACATCAACGTTGGATCAGCCTGTAGTGTGGTTTTCCACTTTAATTTTGAGTGTGACTCCAAATCCAGACCTCCATGGGTTGATAAATTTGATTTCCATTGATCATTTTTGTGTGATTTTGTTGTCAGCACATTCAACTATGTAAATAAAAAAGTATTTAATAAGAATATTTCATTCATTCAGATCTAGGATGTGTTATTTTAGTGTTCCCTTAATTTTTTTGAGCAGTGTATTACACTGTTGATGTTTATGGAGTACAACATGACTAGTTAGCTTGTATACTCCGAACAATAACACCTGTGTTGCTGTACCAGAATGTGTATACCTTATTATAGGTTATAGACAAGAGAGGAGGAAGTGGTGGCTTGTTAGAGCACAGACATGGTTCTAATGTCAGTGGTGCTCATGAGGAACCCTATAACAATAGAAATGTCAATGGGGCCTCTGTCTAGCATTGGGAACCCTCAGAAGTCAATGTGTGATAGGATGCTGAGTGCAGGAGTAAACTAATGAATGTGGGCTTTCTGTACATTGTCATTTATTTTCCATTCCATCGTTTGCTCGTCTTGTAATTGGTTATATGAACATGATCAGAACAGTCATTGATTGATAAACCAAACAAAACGTGACGTATTTGAGTTTCTCTGTCAATAGTACAATATTGCTGCGTGCTCAGCCTCTGTCCTTGGTCTGCATCACACAGCCTGGGAGTCCTCAGTCCTGTACGACTCATGAAACGCATGGGTAGATTGTTGAATGATCATCATGGATCCGGTCCATACATGACCAGTTTGATGTTCTCAGTTTAGCCCAGAGAACTAAGAATCAGGCATCTCTCTGTATACAGTCAAGGCAGTGCTGTTGCGTTCCTACAAACTGTGTACATTAACACCCGGGTCAAGCCACCCATGATTGTCCAGCCTTGTTGTAGTCCTGACTCCACTCCACCTATCCTGACTCTACTCCACTCCACCTATCCTGACTCTACTGCACTCCACCTATCCTGACTCTACTGCACTCCACCTATCCTGACTCTACTCCACTCCACCTATCCTGACTCTACTCCACTCCACCTATCCTGACTCTACTGCACTCCACCTATCCTGACTCTACTCCACTCCACCTATCCTGACTCTACTGCACTCCACCTATCCTGACTCTACTGCACTCCACCTATCCTGACTCTACTGCACTCCACCTATCCTGACTCTACTCCACTCCACCTATCCTGACTCTACTCCACTCCACCTATCCTGACTCTACTCCACTCCACCTATCCTGACTCTACTCCACTTCACCTATCCTGACTCTACTCCACTTCACCTAGGTGGTGGAGCGATTTTAGCTGGGTTAGACAATCATGAAATGTGACCTGATTTGCATTTTGTGGGAGAGAGTAAGAATGCACTTTGTTTTCTGGATGTGTGTGAGTTATGATATTTACTATGACATCAGCCTACCTTCACAATAAGCTACTCAAATGAATGTGTACACTGCATTTTTCCGGACAAACTTCAGCGAGGCTGAATTGTCTGACTCCTGAAAAACAGACACAAAGGTGGAGTTAGTGAATAAGTCACATTGTCTGCCTGTCATGGATCAATGTATAGCCTCAAATCTATGAGCTTAACAATGACCGACACTTGTCTGTCTGGTCATGGTGTCACTTCTGTAGCCATGCAGAGCAGAGGGGGCTGTGATGGGTAGCCTAACAAAATGGCAGGTAGGCAACTACAATGTTAGTTATCGCATGTGATGCCTGTCGGATACGATATAATGTTACCATGCCTAACACAGATGTGCGAAACAGAGGGATACGTTAATTTCACTAGCTACATACACCCAATCTCAGAACTTTGAAAGCAAGCTTTTTAGCTAATTAAAACGTGTGTCCTTACACGTTTTTTAATCATTTGAGTTCAGATATTTGACGTTAAAGGGTAAAAAAATGAGTAGCAAAAAACAAGAAATTATAAAATAAAATAGTTTGACAACCCTGTTTGTAAAGCTTTTAAATGATATCAAACTCAACCGTTTATCTTTTCCAGTGATTAAGACATTGATGTATCATGGTATGGTGGGGTATGCAAAATGGGTCAACTTTGGGATACTCTATCTCCAAAAAGTTACTTTCTGACCACTTCTACCATGGGCAAATATGTATGGAAAGTTTAGTTCAAATCAAGAGGAATGTGGTCAAAAAGTAATTGAAATCAAATGGAACAACCCTAAATCAATGAATACATTTGCATAATATCAAATCAACTAACATAAACCTCATGGCAATGCCTCATTGCCCAATCATCCTATCAGATGTCTTAGTCCAACATCCTCTCACTCTGTATCAGTAGAGTGAGAGGATGTTAGAGAGACAGTAGAGGATGTACCAGAGAGCATTGATCTGCTGAGTGGACTAAAGATGGGGGAGCAAGGTAAGGGAGAAATACATATAGCCTACATACAGTAATAGATCTTCAATGAGAATAGTGATGCGCCAGGCTTTTTTTTCTGAAACCAGTACAACTTATGTTTGCATAATGTATGAACTTGACCAGGTAATTGACTCAAACTTCATAGGTAGTTTTTTCTGCCATGTTTGTAAAGTCTGTTTTCTAACCTCTTCCTGCAGGTGGTTGGCTGGAGGCTAACAGAGGAGACTGGGCAGCCATCTTGGATTCCCAGACTGGTGCAGCCAATGGCCCAGGGGATGACGTCACTGAGTAGGACAGGACCAGAGGCGACATAGTGGAGGTCAGTGGATGGTACAGCGTCCTCAACTCTGAGCTGGGGAACAACACTGTTAACCACAACAGATGAACACAAAACAACAACCAAACTTAGTCGCCATGACAACAGACTGGCTGAGACCAGGGCAATGTGTAGATTTGGTGTGCAGGGAGGTGTCAGTATGCGGCGGAAGAGATCAGACACAGATTAAGCTAGCGAAGCTGTTAGGTTAACCCCCTAACAGTTGCTGCCTTCAGCCTGCCTTCTATAGTATCTATCAACTGGAACATGGACCCTGCAACAACACAAACCCTCCCTGGCCTTCATCCTCCTCACACTCATCTAATGTTAAACCAGACCTCAGACAATGCCAGTGCCTCAACACTAAATGGCAACATAAGCCCATTGACAAATGACAGTAGTAGAGAAGGAATTGGTAAAGGTGGCAGCGCCAAAGAGAAGCGCTTCCCGTGTTCATTCTGTGAGAAAGCCCAAAACAAACACCTGGTCCCCAAACCTGGTCCCCCACCAGAGGATGCACACTGGGGAGAAATCATTAGGCAGACAAATGTGCCGGACCAGTTTCTCACACTCGTCCAACCTGAAGAGGCACCAGAGGGTCCACACAGGGGAGAAATCTACATCTTCCCCAGTGTGAAAAAAGTTTCTCCCACCAGCACCAGCTGAAGATGCACCTGAAGGTCCACACGGGAGAAAGACCATTTGCCTGTACACACTGCAGGAAGTGGTTCTCAGAGAGGAGCTCTCTCAGGATACACCATCAAAAAATGCTCATGGCCCATATATAGAGTATAGTGATCTGTAATGTAGTACTAGTTAGTTTGTAGTTAATTTAGTTGGTTTTGGATGTATATGGAACTGGATGAGGTGAACTGAGGAAATAATGAGTATGATGTGGCAGATCCAGTGTTGCTGATGGGAAAGACTGGACCTCTGAAGCAGCTGGTCACAAACTATGAAACAGAAGCCTTCAATCTTCTTTCCTGAATCGAGACCGAACCATGAGGGGCAGAGAATCCACCACCACACAGAACACAACCAGTGGACAGGTGGACTGAACAACCTGGTGGTCATCAGAGTGACAGAGGCTCCAGTCAGGGATCCAGTCTGCAGGATAGGGCTGATAGAGATAGACCCTAATGTTCCTATGATACAAACACCACAATATCCATGATGAACAGAGCAGGTCACCCTGGGCTTCAGCCTTCACAGAGAGTGGTGGGAGACTACCACCAGGGGGGTCTATCAGGAAGTCTGTCTTCTCCTTACCTCAGGGTTACCCCACCAATACAGATAGGGTCAGGATGGGTGTTCACCACACGAGGTACCTAGCCTATAACATGGCAAACAATCCCAACAACACCCAAGCAATGACTAAAGCTCAAAGACTAACCACCTGAGGGTGATCGCTCCAGCGTCTACCTCCTCTGGCGTCATCGGGTCACAACTTGGGAGGCTGAGCATTAGGCCAGATGCCGACAAGCCGTATGCCTGCCCCACGTGTGGGAAGCGCTTTGCTGAGGCGAACTATGTGAAGAAGCACCAGACCGTTCACACCAAGGAGAGGCCCTTCATGTGCAAACTATGTTACAAGAGCTTCTCCTTCCTGAGTAACCTTACCAGACATAGGAGTGTTCACAATGGGGAGAAATCATAGCAGTGTGGCTAGAGAGGTATTATAGTCATCATGTGAAGTGTCTTGGGGTAAGAGTTGTTTTGGATTACTAAGTCCCTCAGTTGAGCATCTGGGTACGCTCACATTCTCAAATGATATAGACTTGTTGTTTGGTGTGCTGGCATAGTACGCTCCCTCAACTTGAGACAACTGTGGCATTGTGTTGTGTCATGAAACTGCACATTTTAGTGTCCTTTTATTGTCCCCAGTACAAGGTGCACCTGTGCTTCTTGATAAGCCACACCTGTCAGGTGGATGGATTAGCTTGGCAAAGGAGAAATGCTCACTAACCGGGATGTAAACAAATTTGTGTGTATGGAACATTTCTGGGATTTTTTTCTTCAGCTCATGGAACCAACACTACATGTTGAGTTTATATTTTTGTTCAGTGTACATCACCTCAACAAGGTAAATATTCAACTGTCCTTGTTCTAGCCTAGGTTTACTGTCTCTCTAAAAAAAAAAAAAAATGCATACAAGCCTGTTTCAAATTACAAGTTAATGAGGGGTAAGTGGTTAATTACCCTCCCTCATAAACAAGTCATACAATCTGACCCAGTTTGAAGAGATCAGTCAGTCTGGAATAAAAAGTACAGGTGGACTTTTGTTCATGTTCAAATATTTCACTGAAGAGAAGCTGCATGTAGGCCTACCAAATGTCTGATCAACAGAAATGTATCTAAATTAGGAGTTAAAGTAGCTTAAACCACTCGGTTCAGTGCGGAATATCAACAAAATAAATGGTGGACCAAACTGCGCATGTAGCCTACTTTTTCAGGTAATTTGTTTAGCAATCCGTTGAAAACATCACACAACACTGATGATATGTGAAACTGAGCCTAGGCAAACCGTGTTAAATAACAGCAAACGGGATCCTCCCTAAGATTAGCATAACCCAGGCATTTTATCCAGGTTTCAAGCTTTTTTGGGTTATTGTAAACAGGATATGATGTTCATATGGGTCAACGCAAAAGCAGAATACTTTAATATCCCAAATAAAAACAGGATATTGGTGTGCATGTAAACATGGTCAATGATTAAGAAAAATGAGTTAGATTGCTGGCAGAGGCAATGGGGTGAAATTAAGGTGGTATAATATAATGAAATTGGAACAGAAGGGATGAGATTAGGGCATATGGGATTGAATTCTTATTTTGAAATTGATAGGGAAACATGGTACTGGAATTAGGTTTGTAGGGAATTATTTTATTTGAAATTCTGGGTTAAGAGAATATAGTAGTATAGACACCCACAATGGAGGTGTCATAACCTAGTGGTCAAAACAGGGAAATGGTTCCAAATGTTTTTCCACCATATTTTTTCCCCCCCAATAGGACACTTTAGAAACACAATAAAGGCTGTATTTTGTTGGCCTACGTGACGATTTGATCACCATGTAAATCTCTCTCAAACAAGGTCACTTTTATCAATATATTCGGCTCTATTTACTCTGATTCAAAAATGCTAATTAGCATCAGTCAGTCGACATGCAAAACAATAAATCCCTGCAAGCTCCTGCACATCATCTCTAGCTGACACCTTTGCTAACAGGTATTGTGTCATTTTAAAACTTGCTCAAGACAGTTCAGATTTTTCTATTTAAAAAAATGTTTCCAGTTTACTACATTTAGCTGACATTCGATAGTTAATCCAGGGATTCTTTGCCTCGATTCGGCAGTCTGGTCCAGATCATCATGGCATTTGTAGTTCTTTATGATAGGCGCATTAGATGTTAATTAGCATTTCATTTTGGGGGGGTAAATACAGGCAGATATATTGATAAGTCACCTTGTGAGATTTACACGGTTATCAAAATGTCGTGCCAGGGTGATCCTACATGAAACACAGACCATATATTTTTGTATTTTTTAATTTTACCCCTTTTTCTCCCCAATTTCGTGGTATCCAATTGTTGTAGTAGCTACTATCTTGTCTCATTGCTACAACTCCCGTACGGGCTCGGGAGAGACGAAGGTTGAATGTCATGCGTCCTCCGATACACAACCCAACCAGCCGTACTGCTTCTTAACACAGCGCGCATCCAACCCGGAAGCCAGCCGCACCAATGTGTCGGAGGCTACACCGTGCACCTGGCAACCTTGGCTAGCGCGCACTGCGCCCGGCCCGCCACAGGAGTCGCTGGTGCGCGATGAGACAAGGAGATCCCTACCGACCAATCCCTCCCTAACCCGGACGACGCTAGGCCAATTGTGCGTCGCCCCACGGACCTCCCGGTCGCGGCCGGTTACGACAGAGCCTGGGCGCGAACCCAGAGTCTCTGATGGCACAGCTGGCGCTGCAGTACAGCGCCCTTAACCACCATCAGCGTTGAGCTAAACTGAGCGAGCTCAACTATGAATGTTGATGCACCAAAAATAAAAAAATGTCAAGGGAAGCCAAGGTTGAATTTTGGCATCACTCCTATCAAATCCCATTGAAAGTATACGTCATCGACAGAAAAACTTGAATTGTTGCATCTCGTTGTGTTGCTGTCCTCCGGTGCCAGCTAGCTAAAATTGTCCCTTTCCTAAATTAGCCATGGATGGAGATAGTTCTCCGTACTGGACATTGATTATAACGGTGATTCTGGTCCATTGTTGTTTTCCCCTTGCCTGATTGGATGGAAGTTCCATATGTAGCTAGATGTAGGCCTAGAAGGCTAATGTTAACTAGCTAACGTTGCCCATGAATGGAAGTTCGACTAGCGAGCAAGCATTTTAGCCAGGTAGTCTAGGACAACAAAACATAAAAGCGTGTACTGTATGACAGAGTGATAGAGCGTTTCGTCAACATGAAAGAGGATGGATTTGGCATTTCTCTACAAGTAGGGTGAGTCAACATGTTTTTCTACTTGCACGGACGCGCACACAGAAGTCAGGAGCATTGACAGCCACATCATATTTAGCTTACGTTGATTGGACTAAATTGTTTTTGTTATCTTTTAGTTGTCACTGTATTAGACTAAGCATAGGGGATGTGATGATGAAATGTTGCTGGAATAGTGAAGGCAGCTTCTGTTTTCTTTGTGAGAACTCTGTGGTTCTAAATCAATAGTAGTTTAGTGGTCTGAAAATGTCAACATTAACGGGCTTAACCATGCTGTAGGTCATGTAACTCTGTTACTGTACATGCAATATGCATTGTGGACTGCACTGGACAGAGGTTGCTATCGGGTTTTGTGATAAAACAAAGGTATGGTTACATTTATTCTGCCACTGTCTTATTGTCTTTGCCTTTAGGCCTATAATATATATACACACACAACGCGATTATCACAACACCGGTTGTAATATGTTTTTTTTTGGGAGAGGGGCAAGGCTAGGCTTCCCCAGTGATGCATATGTAAAAAAAACATGTACGCTACTGCTCCATGGCAGGGTTTCCCCAAACTAAATCCTGCCCCTAACAGAGCTGATTCAAATAACCAACTCATCATGCTTTGACTATTTGAATCAGCTGTGATGTTCTATGGCAAAAACAAAAAAACGTGCACCCAGGGGGGACCCCAGGAAGGGGTTTGGGAAAACCTGCTCTTTGTGGAGGCCGTGACCGACCTCACACTCCAGTACAGTAGGTGGCGGTGTATGTACCTTTCAGTTGATGGTGATCTGCCAATATACATTTGAAGAAGTAATAGTAAACGGAAGTGAACTGCCCAATAATCATTTCCAAGTTAGCGTTTTTATTGTTGTTATTATTCAGACATTTACGCCATGGAAAAAAATACGTCTCATTTAACTGCACAGCATCACATACTTGTCCCAGGTAGTCTTTAATTCGCGTTGGTGACCGGACTTGGTTGATGTTATCTAGGGAACGCTCGCTAGCTGCTAACGTTAGCTAACAATGGCTGACTGTATGGTTTTTCACACGCAAATAGCCTCCATTATGGAGGTGTTAGCGAATGCAGCAGTGACAGAGGTCTGTAAACTCGTAGACGACGACTATGCAGTGTTTCGTTTGGAAATAACTCAAAGCCAGAAAGAAAACAGGGTATTGCGGAGGAAACTACAGCTACTGGAACTGAAGGTGGCACGGGAGCGCGCAGAGACAATGCAAGAGCGCGTCCTAACCAGTCGTCCCAGTAGTGTCAAGATCCTCGACCGATACAGAGGAATGGCAAGAGGTACATTTTGCAGGAGGCCTGTGGCCCGGTTCCCCTCTGGGCATATGACTTTAAATGTATTAACCACTTATGGTTAAAGGGACACTTCACCACCAGACACTATTTGGGGTGTTTAACCACTACCTACATAATTCTGAGTGATGCGTTTGACATAATTATGCACTATAGCGGTGTTTTTACATTTTAGTGCCGGAGAGTTACACTGATGACGCTATCGGTTGATTGAGCCTGCTGTCGGATCTAAAAATGAATTGAGTCATGTTTTGTAGCAATTATTGTGGCCCAATTGTGTTTAGCTAATTGCACGATCAGGAGTAGATATGAGCCGTTACAGGGCTTGACATTCAGGTAAATTTGCCAGTACCATGAGAAAGTTACTGTTCCTAGCCAATATTACAGGAAAGCAAGTTGTACACGCAGAATTTCAATCATGGCTGATTACATGTTTAATTTGCAGTCTGCGCAAGTACCTTAGCCTATTATAGTCAACCATACAATCTGATATTTACACTGTTTGGAAAATGCTTCGTGGTTACTTTTTATATTGTCATGTCAGACACTCATTAAATTCAAGCAGCACTGGAAAGCAGGGATCCCGCTCTTCTCAATAATTGTATTTGCCCGAGATTACATTCAAGAGTGTTGCGCAGCGACTGGGTTTACTGGAGTTGTACAAGCCAGTTCCACTGCGTTTATTGTTCCCCTCTACTCAGGGACTGATTTAGACCAGGAACACCTGGGCTGGGTTTCACAAGTATTGTAGCACTAAAAAATATTTTCTCCGTTTAGTTAATGGAATTAAGATGACAGTGCAATGATGGTTTTGGGAAACCCCGCCCAGGTGGGTGCAATTCATTATCAGGTCGAACATTAACTAGTAGGCCCCAGACCTCGAAGGGTAAGAGTTGAATACCCCTGGGCTCGGTTTCCCAAAAGCGTAAGTTAATTGTTTGAACCTTTGTTGGCGCATCATATCTCAGAGCTGTATCCCAAAACGATTGAATTGCGTCACTTTAACGTTCTATGTATGACCCGTTGAAACAAATGAGCTTGGAGACAGGATGCAGAAGGTGAGTTAAATAAACATGAACAAAACAGGAGAAACGTTTTGAACGTGAACAAAACAACGACGGAACCCAAACCGGTTGTGCGCGTGCGCTATCGTGCATACATGTATTTTGTCCCCCTACACCAAACGCGATCACGCCATGCAGGTTAAAATATCAAAGCAAACTCTGAACCAATTACATTAATTTGGGGACAGGTCGAAAAGCATCAAACATGTATGGCAATTTAACTAGTTAGCTTGCACTTGCTAGCTAATGTGTCCTATTTAGCTAGCTTGCTGCTACTAGCTAATTTGTCCTGGGATATAAACATTGAGTTGTTATTTTACCTGAAATGCACAAGGTCCTTTACTCCGATAATTAATCCACACATAAAACGGCCAACCGAATGTTTCTAGTCATCTCTCCTCCTTCCAGGCTTTCATATTTGTACTTATATGGCGATTGGCATCTACACTTTCATAGTATTACCACGACAACCGGCAAAACAGTTCGTCTTTCAATCACCCACGTGGGTATAACCAATGAGGAGATGGGAGAGGCAGGACTTGCAGCGTGATCTGCGGTCAGAAATATAAATGAGTTCTATTTTAGCCCTTGGCAAAGCAGATGCTTGTTGGCGCGCGTGAGCAGTGTGGGTGCAATAATTGAATAACATGTATTTCTAAATTTATTTTTGCGACGTGTCTGGTCAGCATGTTAGGCTACAGAGGGCTAAATAAATGTAGAGTAATCAAGGTGATGAAGTCCAGGTGTGCATAATGATGGTGCTTGGATTGGTGAGGAGGAGAGGGGGGGTAGGCGTGACACCTGGCAACCCCATCAGTTGAGACTTCAGGTCTGTTCGAAATCCTCGGGCTGAAAGTGCTGGCTACAAACACTGAAGTTGAGATATTTCTCAAGGAGAGTCTCCACCTCTACTACGTCTTGAAATCACAATTAATTCTGGATATTGTGGTTCGCTTACAACCAAGAAATGTTGACGGCCCGTTTTAACCGGTGAAATGCAGAAACGCTCAATTCTCGATTTTTATGACATGCTATGTAAATAACATTAATGAACATATAGAGTGAAATGGAGCAGCAGTGAAAATGCCCTTTAGCCAGAATTTGGTCTTGGTCAGTTTTTGGATACTATGTAGTAATTCCCCTGATTACTTATCTGTCCTGCACAAAGACATATCATATTCTAACCAGATTCATGACTTACTGCATTTCTTATTATTTATTCAATTAAAACAATGTGATGCATGGAACATATCGATCTAAACTCAGCAGAAAAATAAATGTCCTCTCACTGTCAACTGCGTTTACATGTGTAAATATTTGTATGAACATAACAAGATTCAACAACTGAGACATAAACTGAACAAGTTCCACAGACATGTGACGAACAGAAATTGAATAATGTGTCCCTGAACAAAGGGGGGGGGGGGTCAAAATCAAAAGTAACAGTCAGTATCCGGTGTGGCCACCAGCTGCATTAAGTACTGCAGTGCATCTTCTCATGGACTGCACCAGATTTGCCCGTTCTTGCTGTGAGATATTACCCCACTCTTCCACCAAGGCACCTGCAAGTGTGTAACTCTCATTCCTTCGACGATAAACGCAAATCCAACCATTACCCCTGGTGAGACAAATCCGCGACTCGTCAGTGAAGAGCACTTTTTGCCAGTCCCGTCTGGTCCAGCGACGGTGGGTTTGTGCCCATAGGCGACGTTGTTGCCGGTGATGTCTGGTGAGGACCTGCCTTACAACAGGCGTACGTTCTTGGTGTAACTCGGGCAGTTGTTGTTGCCATCCTGTACCTGTCCCGCAGGTGTGATGTTCGGATGTACCGATCCTGTGCAGGTGTTGTTACACATGGTCTGCCACTGCGAGGACGATCAGCTGTCCGTCCTGTCTCCCTGTAGCGCTGTCTTAGGCATCTCACAGTACGTACATTGCAATTTATTTCCCTGGCCACATCTGCAGTCCTCATGCCTCCTTGCAGCATGCCTAAGGTACGTTCACGCAGATGAGC
The DNA here is from genome assembly GCF_045791955.1 of Oncorhynchus clarkii lewisi. Lineage (NCBI taxonomy): Eukaryota > Metazoa > Chordata > Actinopteri > Salmoniformes > Salmonidae > Oncorhynchus > Oncorhynchus clarkii. Next base: position 60,964,644 of record NC_092156.1, read on the forward strand.
AGGGACCCTGGGCATCTTACTTTTGGTGTTTTTCAGAGTCAGTAGAAAGGCCTCTTTAGTGTCCTAAGTTTTCATAACTGTGACCTTAATTGCCTACCGTCTGTAAGCTGTTAGTGTCTTAACGACTGTTCCACAGGTGCATGTTCATTAATTGTTTATGGTTCATTGAACAAGCATGGGAAACAATGTTTAAACCCTTTACAATGAAGATCTGTGAAGTTATTTGGATTTTACGAATTATCTTTGAAAGACAGGGTCCTGAAAAATGAATGTTTTCTTTTTTTGCTGCGTTTATAAATAGTAGTGTATATCAAGAAGTAATCTGAAGTATTACCTTACATCCTTGCCAATTCTACAGTGTCAATAGGGTACAATATACTGTTCAGCACTGACAGTAGCTAACCTAACCACCTCTTTTCCCCCAATCACTCTCTCAGGTGAAGGACATCTCACTGGAGGCCACAGGAGCTTTGTGAAGCCAGCGGAACACAATACATGGAGAGATGACCAACCAATCACTGTTGATGAGGAGAGTGGAACCTCAACCCAGCATGTTATCGTGATAGAGGTTAGTGTAATAGTATTACATCAAAATTACAGTACATCAAATGTGGCCAGTTTATTTCAGAAAGGCTCCCCTCAGCTATTCATTTGCTTACATGTATATCCTCATTTATCTGCCATAGGGGAGCTTGTGAGACATGATCTAATTCAACTAATATGCACCTGTAATAACCTCTTCTCTTCTTGTGTCAGTCAGCAGATGCTGCAGGTCCTGGGGTTAAGCAGGAGAGACCTGAAGGAGAGGAGGACCCATGGCACAGCAGAGACATCCAGACTGGAACGGCTGGAGTGCCCACTGTAGCCAGGGATGACCGCGCCACAGTGCAGCCCAGGACCCAACGCAGCATCACGGAGGTCAGAGACAGACACAAGTCAGAGACTTTAACTGTAACGCAAAGGCTTTTACACACAGGCTCTGACCACAGATCAGACCCAGAGAGATTGGGCTGTCTTCCTGCTCCCGGCTCAGAGTATTTACTTTACAGTAACCCGAGCCCGAGGACGGTTCCTTCCCATCAAGATGCATTAGAGACTGGCAATGATTTGTCTTGTTCTTCTACTACAGAGATGGACCCTGGCAACATATCCTTGTGTTTAGAGACACAGACTGATCTGTCTAGAGGGGACTGGAACCGGTACAGTAGTAGTGTATACTCTGAAGGGAGCCTAGATAAGAAAGGGGAGGGTCTCGTCGTAGATGAAGTGACTGTGAAAGTGGAGGGTGACACTCCTCCCACATGGAATGCAGATAGTCACCTAGGATACGGACTCTCACAGGGCAGTGATTTCTTAGATTACAGGGAAAGCTTAGCGACTAATCCAAATGTCACAAACCACTCCCCTTTACACACACTTGGAGATTACCAGCCAGTGTCCACTTCGATGGGGCCTTCCAATTCACACGGACGCTGCCTTTTCGATCAGGTATTGAACTCAAACGACAGGGCTAGAGCCCAGGCTCAGGGAGGGGGAGCCACATCAGGCAATAGTAAAGAGAAACGGTTCCTCTGCATGTTCTGTAACAAAGGCTTCAGCTGCCCCCAGAAAGTGGAGATCCACCAGATGGTCCACACAGGGGAGAAACCCTTCAGCTGCCCCCAGTGTGAGAAGAGGTTCTCCCGCCAGAACCATCTGAAGATGCACCTGAAGGTCCACACGGGAGAGAGGCCGTTTGCCTGTGTGCACTGCGAGAAGAGGTACTCGGAGAAGAGCTACCTTAGGATACACCAGCAGAAAAACCATTCCACTCTATAACATAGACCGTAACCATTCCACTTGATAGCGTCTGACGTTTAGATCAAACCCTACTTTAACCCCTTACACTTGTGAGAATTGGCCTATATGGATAGGGCTAAATCAAAATGTTTCTTACAGAAGAACTAGGGCTTGCATAACCATGGTAGCAATCAAAAGGGAACAGTTTGGAGATTATGGGAAAATTATTAGACTGAAGGTGGGGACACAACCGTTCTCCTGATACAAAACTGAATCCAAACATTACATGGTTGATTTTATGCACATTTTACATTTACTGTACTTTGCCGCATTTGTTAAAAATAAAATCAGAACATACTTTGGATACTTTCAGTAACAAAATAAGAATATTCCAGGAAAATGTGGGGTTGGTGCAACATAAGACAAAAAAATGACCAGGGTTTGAGTGAGAGAACTAACTGGTGTTTCCAAGCAGCAACACACCTCTCCAAAGTGTACACAGTTATGAAGTAATTTCAATGCACTTTTATGACTTAAGGAAGTGTTAAGGAAGTGTCTTCAACTTTAAGGTGATTTTCTTTTTGCTCTCCTAGCTGTGCCGTTGAGGAACTAGATCAATCACACTTGTTTTAATTTTTTTTTTTACATTTCTGTTATTTCACCAGGTAAGTTGACTGAGAACACCTGGGGAATAGTTACAGGGGTGAATGAGCCAATCGTAAACTGGGGATTATAAGGTGACCGTGATGGTTTGGCCAGATTGGGAATTTAGCCAGGACACCGGGGTTAACACCCCTGCTCTTACAATAAGTGCCATGTGATCTTTAATGACCTCAGAGAGCACTTGTTTTAATTTTTTTTTTTACATTTCTGTTATTTCACCAGGTAAGTTGACTGAGAACACCTGGGGAATAGTTACAGGGGTGAATGAGCCAATCGTAAACTGGGGATTATAAGGTGACCGTGATGGTTTGGCCAGATTGGGAATTTAGCCAGGACACCGGGGTTAACACCCCTGCTCTTACAATAAGTGCCATGTGATCTTTAATGACCTCAGAGAGTCAGGACACCCTTTTAACATCCCATCCGAAAGACAGCACCCTTCACAGGGCAGTGTCCCCAATCACTGCCCTGGGGCATTGGGATATTTTTTAGACCAGAGTAAAGAGTGCCTCCTACTGGCCCTCCAACACCACTTCCAGCAGCATCTGGTCTCCCATCCAGGGACTGACCAGGACCTGTAGCGGTTTTGTTTGGAACACAGCCCTGCATCCCCGCCTTTACACAATTACTGTTGTTTAGGAAATCTAAAAACGGCCCATTATAAATCACAATCTGGGCCAGGTGTTCATCATTTGAAACCTTGCTCTATTGCCAACATCAATTATAAAAGCTCAATGATAAAATACGATCTTAGTGTTAGGTTTCATAAGGCAATTCAGAGAAGCAGATCATACTTTTACTATGCATAGAATGGAGTCATAAGTAAATTCAAATGCGTGGTCCAAAAAAATTCACAATACAACAAACGGGCTCATTCTGTTCAAGACAACTCGGGGTATAACCCCATGTCATCTTGTATCTAGGGCTGTTGCAGTGACCATATTACCGCCACACAAGCAGTCATGAGTCATGACCGCAGTAAAATGCCACTTGCCATGGTAATCTCCTTTTATGCACTGGACATGCTTTGGTAGTACCCAGCTAATGACCATCAGGTCCTAATGACCTGGTACTCGGGGCTCTATTGTCCCTCAACCACTGAGAGCAATGCAAATGCAATGGAAAATCACGTCAAACACTGATCATCAAAACAGAGCGCCTGTAGTACGTTTTAAAGCTCACCACACTGTGATAATCAAATTTGAAGAAAGAAGTTCAACAGCAGGTTGAAGCAGTGTGAAACATGGTTGTTGTGGATGCTGTTTTAAATCCTAACACAACGGAATGGACAGCACTTCCTACGGTGATGATTAAATCAAAACACCCATACCCATAGTTTATGCGCTTAATTGTCGATATCCTATAGTCCCACCATGCAGCCCATATATGTTTTTGCTTTCTAAGGTATTTGTTGCCAAATAACTCAAACTAGCATATAGGACCTGTTTCAAATGCTAACTTTTACGCTCAACATAGCCACTTCATCTGCGCGGTCGCTCAGTAATGGGAAAAATATCCTCTCTATTTTTATTCAGCTGAGTTCAATTCTATTATTCTTACTATGAAATCAAATAATGTCACGGGACTTAATGTTGTCAGCTAAATGAACAAGAATACGGCCTATGTCATGGAGCATAGCCAGATAGCATAGGCCAACTCATACTCTGTTCTTCTGAAATAAATGTTATTCATATCATAATGTTTTATGTAGATGTTCCGAAGTCTGAGGCCTGGGGATGCTAAACGTGTTTATGTTCATTAACGGTCAGTTACGGTGAGACCTACAGTCTTTTGCATGACAATAACCGGCTGCCAACATTTCATGACCACAGACCTCTTAAATGTTCAGCATTTCCCTCAATTTACATTCCCCTCACTCAGACAATAAAAACATTAGCAAAAGTTGCTCAATTAGCAGGAGGGTCAGAGGCATCTGCTTGTCATGTGGTGCTTAAGTTCAGAACGTCTGTCAGTCAAAACCCATCCAGCTCTGAGACCCTGAGCTCTGACGTCATGTATAGCATGTTACTGTACAGCCACTTTGTTCCAATTTAAGTGCTTATCAGTGTCAAAATCTGCCATTTTTAACCCGGGCAGGAGTGTAAAGGGTTAAAGAAAAACAATACTTTTCATTGTCAACAGAAAAGATCCACGGATGCATTTGGAATAAGGAGAGTAACATATTTCATTGTTGAATATTCCTGAGTAGAATATTGCCTACAGACATTGTGATATACACTGAGTATACCAAACCGTACGAACACCTTCTAACAGTTGTGTCGTGGACCATTCCTGATGTACACGGGAAACTGTTGAGCACCTACTACCATACCCGGTTCAAAGGCACTTAAATCTATTGTCTTGCCCAGTCACCCTCTGAATGGCAGACATACACAATCCATGTCTCAAGACTTCTTTAACCTGCCTCTCCTTCATCTACACTGGATAAAGTGGATTTATCAAGTGACAAAATTAAAGGATCATAGCCTTCACCTGGATTAATTTGGCCAATCTGTCATTGAAAGAGTTCTTAATGTTTTGTACACTCAGTCTGTTATATATTGTGGTTGTACTGTGTAGGATATATGATGTTCACTACCTCCATTCATTACTTCCATTGACCTACTTCATTTTTTCCCCAAGACACTTTTAATGAGATTTAATGTAGTTTATCAAGTTCATGCTGATTTTTTTGTTGTTGTGTATGTGTGGTTTTCATATGGTGTATTTAAAACTTGTTTATGTTTAATAAACACAAAACGGGACTTTTCATTCTAAGACTTTCATTGACTCTTTTAGTACATCTGATCTCACCCTATTCTGCATACACTGACAGTGCTTTATAACCATTATACACACTTACTAAATATACCCGCACACTAACACCTACTGTACACCTCATAGTTTAGTCAGGTTTGTCTGATGATGACTTATCGTAGCCAACTTATTTTTTACCAACAAAATATTTATGTCTACCGTGATAATAATGCAATTTAAAATCAAAGGACCAGACGAAACAGGACGGATAAAAAGAGAAGTAAGGGGTAGAGGGTATGGTTTAGGGTATGGGTTTAGGTTGGGCGGACACGGGAACTAGGAAGGCACAAAAGGGGAGGGGGATGACAGAGTCAATCAGGGACACTAGGCTATATGATAGGTTGGACAAGAATGAAGTCATTCTGTAACTACAGTATAAAAAATGTAGTGGGGATGGGTAAACACTCCATGTTGAAATTGTTTTTCTCTGTGTGTACGTACCTGAGGGAGTGTATGTCTGTGTAATCTGTATTACCTGTCTCTTCCAGGAGGAGGGTCCAGAGGTACTGCTGGTGAAGGAGGAGGGGTGTGAGGAGGGTCTGGGGAATCCTGAGGGGAACATGGTCACGGAGGACAACCAGACTACACCTCCTCCTGAACCCACTGAGCAGCACAGGACCACACACAGTCTCACTGAGGTGAGCCTTTGAATTATCAAACCATTAAAGATGGTCAAGTAATCAAATCAACTAACTTGTTTGCATAGTACTCATAGCAATCCCTCATTGTCCAATCAGAAGATGCTCATATCAGATTTCTAAGTCCAACATCCTCTCACTCTGTATCTCTTACAGTCAGTAGACATGGAGGATGGGAAGCCTGATCTGCTGCTGGTCAAAGAGGAGACGATAGAAGACGGACCAGTGAGCATTGATCTGCTGAATGGACTAAAGATGGGGGAGCAAGGTAAGAGAGAAATACATATAACCTACATACAGTAATAGATCTTCAATAGGAATAGTGATGCACCTGGCTTTTATTTTCTTTAAATGCAAAAAAAAACAATTATAATATTTACTTCACAAGGTAATTAACTCAAACAATAATGTAATGTGTAGTTTTTTTCTGACATGTGAAGTCTTTTTTGTAACTTCTTCCTGCAGGTGGTTGGCTGGAGGCTAACAGAGGAGACTGGGTGGCCATCTTGGATACCCAGACAGGTGCAACCAAGGGCTCAGGTGACAACATCACTGAGCAGGCCAAGACCAGAGGCGACATAGTGGAAGTCAGTGGATGGGACAGCGTCCTCAACTCTGGGCTGGGGAACAACACTGTTAACCACAACCAGAAACAAACAGTCGAACACAAAGCAACATCTGAACTTAGTCTCCATGACAACAGACTGGCTGAAACCAGGCGTAGATTTGGTCTGCGGGGACGGGGCGGTGTCAGTATGCAGCAGGAGAGAACAGACACAGACTCTACTAGCGATGCGCCGTCCTGCTCCTATAGTTGTGATTCAGAGAGACTGATGGTGCCTCAGCTTAACCCCCTAACAGGTGCTGCCTTCAGCCTGCCTTCTATAGGATCTATCAACTGGAACATGGACCCTGCAACAACACAGACACTCCCTGGCCTTCATCCTCCTCACACTCTCCTGTTAAACCAGACCTCAGACAATGCCAGTGCCTCAACACTAAATAGCTACACAAGCCCATTGACAAATGACAGTAGTAGAGACGCTATCAGTAAAGGTGGTAGTGCCAAAGAGAAGCGCTTCCCATGTTCGTTCTGTGGGAAAGCCTTCAGTTTCCCCAAACAGGTGGAGATTCACCAGAGGATTCACACAGGGGAGAAACCATTCAGCTGCCACCTATGCCAGGTCAGTTTCTCCCACTCGTCCAGCCTGAAGAGGCACCAGAGGGTCCACACAGGGGTGAAACCCTTCAGCTGTACCCAGTGTTACATGCGCTTCGCCCAGGCTGGTGACCTGAAAAGGCACCAGAGGGTCCACACAGGGGAGAAACCATACAGCTGTACCCAGTGTGAGAAGAGGTTCTCCCACCAGCACAAGCTGAAGATGCACCTGAAGGTCCACACGGTAGAAATGCTGTTTGCCTGTACGCACTGCGGGAAGAGGTTTTCAGAGAAGAGCTACCTCAGGATACACCAGCAGAAACACCATAACATAGAATGTAGCCTTTTCACTCGTTAGACGTTTAGATCGAGTCCTGCATTAAAGACAAAGATACATTTTCATTGTCAGCAGAAAATAGCCACAGATGCATTTGGAATAACAAGAGTAACATATTTCAGTGTTGAATATTCCTGGGTAGAATATTGCATCCAGACATTGTGTGATAAATAAGGCATACATACGCCTTATAAGCCTAACGAGTCTGTTTCAGATTGTGTTAATACTGTGTAGGCTATATGATGTTCACAAATGCCTATTTCATTACTTCCATTCAACTATTAAATGTTTTTCCCAAGACACTTTTTAATGAGAAAATTAATAAAGTTCATGAAGTTTATGCAGATTTACGTGTGGTTTTCATATGGTGTATTTAACATAAATAAACAAACTGGGACATTTCATTCTAAGACTTTCATTGAGACTCTCTTTAATATACATCACCCTATTCTGCATACACCCAACAGTGCTTTATAACCATTATACACTTACTACACATACCCACATAACTAACACCTACTGTACACCTCATAGGTTAGTCAGGTTTGTCTGATGATGACTTTTGACTTATCAGAGCTGACTTGTTTTTACCCACAACTGACTTGTTTTTATCCACCATGGTGAGTTTAAAAACAATGAAGTCATTCTGTAACTACAGTATAGGACTCAAACATAGTGGGGATGGGTAAACACTCCATGTTGAACGTGTATTTATCTGTGTGTACGTACCCAAAGGAGTGTACAAATCCATTTTTATTTGTCACATGCGCCGAATACAACAGGTGTAGTAGACCTTACAGTGAAATGCTTACTTACAAGCCCTTAACCAACAATGCAGTTAAGAAAAACAAGTTTTTTTTATAAAAAATGGATAAATAAGAAATAAAAGTAGCAAATAATTAGATAATATACAGAGATAATATACAGAGTATCAGCAGCGTAGAAAAGTCTATGACTAGGGTGGCTGGAGTCTGACAATTTTTAGGGCCTTCCTCTGACACCACCTGGTATAAAGGTCCTGGATGGCAGGTAGCTTGGCCCTGGTTATGTACTGGGCTGTACTCACTAGTGCTTTGCAGTTGGGGGCCGAGCAGTTGCCATGCCAGGTAGTGATGCAACCAGTCAGGATGCTCTCGATGGTGCAGCTGTAGAACGTCTTGAGGATCTGAGGACCCATGCCAAATCTTTTCAGTGTCCTGAGGGGAAATAGGCCTTGTCGTGCCCTCTTCATGACTGTCTTGGTGTGTTTGGTGTATCATCTCCTTTGTCTTGATCATGTTGAGGGAGAGGTTGTTGTCCTGGCACCACACGGCCAGGTCTCTAACCTCCTCCCTATAGGCTGTCTCACTGTTGTGTCATCAGCAAACTTAATATGATGGTGTTGGAGTCGTGCCTGGCCGTGCAGTCATGAGTGAACAGGGAGTACTGGAGGGGACTGAGCACACACCCCTGAGTGGCCCCCGTGTTGAGGATCAGCGTGGCTGATATATTCTACCCTTACCACCTGGGGGCGGCCCGTCAGGAAGTACAGGATCCAGTTGCAGAAGGAGGTGTTTAGTCCCAGGGTCCTTAGCTTAGTGGTGAGCTTTGAGGGCACTATGGTGTTGAACGCTGAGCTGTAGTCAATGAATAGCATTCTCACATAATGTTCCTTTTGTTCAGGTGGGAAAGGGCAGTGTGGAGTGCAATAGAGATTGATGCTGATGCTCTCATGCATGTTACAGTGTTACTTGCCTCGAAGCGAGCATAGATGTACTTTAGCTTGTCTTGTAGGCTCATGTCACTGGGCAATGAGTAATTCTGAGTATACCAAACATTAAAACAACTTCCTAATATTGAGTTGCAGCCCTCCTTTTGTCCCCACAACAGCCTCAATTTGTCGGGGCATGTACTCTACAAGGTGTTGAAAGTGTTCCACAGGAATGCTGGCCCATGTCGACTCCAATGCTTCCCTCAGTTGTGTCAAGTTGTCTGGATGTCCTTTGGGTTGTAGACACTTCTTGATACAGACAGGAAACTGTTGTGTGAAAAACCCAGCAGCGTTGCAGTTCTTGAGACAAACCGGTGTGCCTGGCACCTACTACCATACCCCGTTCAAAGGCAGGTATTTTGTCTTGCCCATTCACACTCTGAATGGCACACAGGTCTGATGGCCTTGAGATAGAAGCTGTTTTTCAGTCTCTCGGTCCCAGCTTTGATGCACCTGTACTGACCTCGCCTTCTGGATGATAGCGGGGTGAACAGGCAGTGGCTCGGGTGGTTGTTGATCTTTTTGGATCTAGGTGTCCTGGAGGGCAGGTAGTTTGCCCCCGGTGATGCGTTGTGCAGACCGCACTACCCTCTGGAGAGCCTTGCAGCTGTGGGCGGAGCCGTACCAGGCGGTGATACAGCCCGACAGAATGCTCTCGATTGTGCATCTGTAAAAGTTTGTGAGTGTTTTTGGTGACAAGCCAAAGAGGCGCTGTTGTGCCTTCTTCACCACGCTGTCTGTGTGGGTGGACCATTTCAGTTTTTACAGTGCATTCAGATCCTTTGCACATTTTGTTACATTACAGCCTTATTCTAAAATGGATTCAATTATTTTTTTCCCTCATCAATCTACACACAATACCCCATAATGACAAAGCAAAAACAGTTTTTATAGCTTATTTACATAAGTATTCAGCCCTTTTGCTATGATACTCGAAATTGAGCTCAGGTGAATCCTGTTTCCATTGATCATCCTTGAGATGTTTACAACTTGGTTGGAGTCCACCTGTGGTAAATTAAATTTATTGGACATGATTTAGAAAGGCACACCTGTATATATAAGGTCCCACAGTTGACAATGCATGTCAGAGCAAAAACCAAGCCATGAGGTTGAAGGAATTGTCCTAAGAGCTCCAAGACAGGATTTTGCAGAGGCACAGATCTTGGGAAGGATACCAACTGAATTCAGACATTTTCAGTCATTTATTCAGTAAAAATAATAACTAATTGGTAGGTCTACCTTGACACGTTACCTCTGACCTGTTGTTAATCCTTCCTCCTCATGAGCGTAAACTGTGTTAGAAGAGTTTCTACTTCCTGAATCACCTTATCCGATATGAGTGTCCACAACGGGGAGAAATCATAGCAGTGTGTCTTCAGATATACGCAAGGAATATCTGGAAAACACTGTTTATCTGACATAGTTATCATGTGAAATGTCTTGGGGTAAGAGGGTAATTAACCACATACCCCTCCTTAACCCTTTGTTAACTAGAGAGGCAGTACCAAGGTTACCAATATTTAACCTACTGAGGTGATGTACACTGATCAAAAATATAAACGCAACATGTAAAATGTTGGTTCCATGTTTTATGCTGAAATAAAATATCCTGGAAATGTTCCATATGCACAAAAAACGTATTTCTCTAAAATGTTGTGCACAAATGTTTACATCCGTATTAGTGAGCATTTCTCCTTTGCCAAGATAATCCATCCACCTGACAGGTGTGGCATATCAAGAAGCTGATGAAACAGCATCATCAGCTGGGGACAATAAAAAGCCACTCTAAAATGTGCAGTTTTGTCACACAACACAATGCCACAGAAGTCTCAAGTTTTGAGGGAGCATACAATTAGCATGCTGGCTGCAGGAATGTCCACCAGAGCTGTTGCCAGATAATTTTATGTTCATTTGTCTACCATAAGCCATCTCCAATGTCGATTTAGAGAATTTGGCAGTACATCCAACCGGCCTCACAACCACAGACCACGTGTAACCACGCCAGCCCAGGACCTCCACATTCGGCTTCTTCACCTGCGGGATCATCTGAGACCAGTTATCCGGACAGCTGATAAAACTGTGGGTTTGCACAACCGAAGAATTGCTGCCCAAACTGTCAGAAACAGTCTCAGGGAAGCTCATCTGTGTGCTTGTCGTCCTCACCAGGGTCTTGACCTGACTGCAGTTTGGCGTCGTATCCGACTTCAGTGGGCAAATGCTCATCTTCGATGAACACTGGCACGCTGGAGAACTGTACTCTTCACAGATGAATCCCTGTTTCAACTGTACCGAGCAGATGGCCGACAGCGTTGTGTGGGTGCCCCCATGGTGGCGGTGGGGTTATGTTATGGGAAGGCATAAGCTACAGACAACAAACACAATTGCATTTCATCTATGGCTATTTGAACGCGGCAAGATCCTGAGGCCCAATGTCATGCTAATCACCCGCCACCATCACTGCATGTTTCAGTATAATTCAATGACCCCATGTCGCAAGGATCTGTACACCTTTCCTGGAAGCTGAAAATGTCCCAGTTCTTCCATGGCCTGCATACTCACCAGACATGTCGCCCATTGAGCATGTTTGGGATGCTCTGGATCAACGCGTATGTCAGCATGTTCCAGTTCCCGCCAATATCCAGCAACTTCGCACAGCCGTTGAAGAGGAGCGGGACAACATTCCACACACCGCAATGAACAGCCTGATCAACTCTATGGGAAGGAGATTGCGCTGTGTTGCGCTGCATGACGTGGTCACACCAGATACTGACTGGTTTTCTGAACAATTCCCTACATTGTTTTAAAAGGTATCTGTGACCAATAGATGCATCTGTATTCCAAGTCATGTGCAAGCCATAGATTAGGGCCTAATTAATTTTTTTCAATAAATAAATATCCTAATATGAAGTGTAACTCGTATTTTTATTCAGTGTATATGGAATAAAGTAATATTATTTTGTACTCTATTCTTACTAACACTCTGTTCTTTCTAAACAAATCTACTCTCAGCTTAAAAGATACTGATCATAGGAGATTTGATGTAATGTAATAAGCAGTACCGCATTTCAAAGGACAGCACGCATACCATTTTAATTTAACCACACCCTTTGCGCTATGCCGTCATGTCGCCAACCAATAAGGTCCTTTCTATTAAGTAAAGCAGAGGCCAAGAGTTTAATAAGAACAGTGGTAAAAAAAAAAAAAAAACTATTGGCAAGAGTTGAGGAACAGGGAGGGAAAAGGAAGACACCTGTAAAAGATCCAGGAAAATGTGGGCGAGGTCCGAGAGAGAAGGGAGGAAGATGGAACTGGGACACACAAGGCTTAACAGCACTATGAAATTAGGGAAACATCCGACTGGGAAGTGTGATCAATGCCAGGAGATGGAGACAGTGTAACACATTCTATTTCAGTGCCAGGAATATGGGAGGGAAAGGGACAGTTTGTTATTAGTATCAAGGAATAATGGTATTAAACAGCCAAGTTTAATTGAATTGTTAAGAAAACCTTACGGTGATATTGTATTTAATGATGTATTCCGATAAGGGGAATGGTTTAATTTTGTAGAGTTCAATTTTCGATTTTCTCCATCTCTGGTCCACAGTCCAGTAGGTGGCGGTAATGCATCACTAAAGCTGGTTGTCAAACGCGATTTACAAACCACTGAAGAAGAAGTGTAAACAGAAGTGACCAAGAACAATTTCCACTTTAGAGTTTTTGTTGTTATTTAGACGTTTATTAACAGCGTGGAAATCTACATTTGACTAATTTAACTGCATAGCATCACATACTTACCCCAGGTAGTTTTTAATTCGCGTTGGGGACAGGACTTGGTTGATAGATCTGTTATTTAGGTGACTAACGTTAGCTAGCTGCTAACGTTAGCTAACAATGGCTAACTGTATGGTTTTTCACACTCAAATCGCCTCCATTATGGAGGTGTTAGCGAATGCAGCCGTGGCAGAGGTCTGCAAACTCGTAGACGACGACTATGCAGTGTTTCGTTTAGAAATAACTCAAAGCCAGAAAGAAAACAGGACATTGAGGAGGAAACTACAGCTACTGGAAATGAAGGTGGCACGGGAGCGCGCAGAGAGGACAACGCGAGAGCGCGTCCTCGCCAATCGTCCCAGTAGTGTCAAGATCCTCGACCGATACAGAGGAATGGCAAGAGGTACATTTTTCTGAAGGTCCAGGCTGCGGGGCCTCACATCTGCACATGTGTGACTTTAGATGCGTTAACAACAGGTTAACCAGAATTGGGTCTTGGTCAGTTTCTGTATAGTATGCAATAATTCCACTGATTACTTAACTAACTTGCAGAAAGACACTAATTTTCTAACCAGATTCTTGATCTACTGCATTTCCTATTAATTGAAAACCATATGAAGCATGTAACAGTCAATCCATCTATAAATAGTATATCAAGAAGTTATGCTTAGTGTTACCTTACATTCTTAACAATTCTAGTGTCAAAACTGTCAATAGTGCGTTATAGCGTTGAGCGTTGACAGTAGTTAACCTAACCACCTCTTTTACCCCAATCACTCTCTCAGGTGAAGGACATCTCACTGGAGGCCACAGGAGCTTTGTGAAGCCTGCGGGACACAATGCATGGAGAGATGACCAGCCAATCACTGTTGATGAGGGGAGTGGAACCTCAACCCAGCATGTTATCGTGATTGAGGTTAGTGTAATAGTATTACATCAAAATTACAGTACATCAAATGTGGCCAGTTTATTTCAGAAAGGCTGCCCTCAGCTATTCACTTGCTAACATGTACATCCTCATTTATCTGCCTGTGAGACTTCACTATGCCATTGTTATCCTATTCAACTCATGTACCAGTAATAACCTCTTCTTGTGTCAGTCTGCAGATGCAGAGGCTGTAGGTCCTGGGGTCAAGCAGGAGAGGTCTGAAGGAGAGGAGGACCCACGGCACAGCAGAGACATCCAGACTGGAGCGGCTGGAATGCCCCCTGTAGCCACAGAGGACCCCACCACCACCGCTGCGCAGCCCAGAACCCGATACAGCGTCACGGAGGTCAGTGGAACGCCGAACGCCGTCCTCAAGTCAGAGACAGACACCGAGACTTTAACTGTAACACAAATGCTCTTACACACAGGATCTGACCGTAGGTCAGACCCAGAGAGACTGGGGCTTGGGAGACTGGGCTGTCCCCCTGCTCCCGGGTCAGAGTACTTATCGGTATTACACCAGAGCCAGAGGCCTGTTCATTCCCGTGGGGATGGTGATGTTGATGCGTTAGACACTGGTGTTGATGATCCATCTTGTTCTTACACTACGGAGATGGACCCTGGCAACATATCCTTGGGTTTAGAGACACAGACTGATCTGTTTAAAGGGGACTGGAACCGGCGCAGTAATAGTGTATACTCTGACGGGTGCCTAGATAAGAAAGGGGAGGTTATAGTCATAGATGAGGTGACTGTGAAAGTGGAGGGTGACGCTCCTCTGACATGGAATGCAGACGACACTCACTTAGGAGAAGGACACTCACAGGGCAGCACCAATGACTTCTTAGACTACAGGGAAAGCTTAGAGACAAATCTAAATGTCGCAACCCACTCCCCTTTACACAAACTCAGGAATCGCGACCCAGTGTCCATGTCGATTGCTCCTTCCGATTCACATGGCCATGTCCTTTTCGATCAGGTATTGAACTCAAACGACAGGGCTACAGCCCAGGCTCAGGGAGGGGGGGCCACATCCGGCAATAGTAAAGAGAAACGGTTCCTCTGCATGTTCTGTAAGAAAGGCTTCAGCTGCACCCAGAAGTTGGAGATCCACCAGAGGGTCCACACAGGGGAGAAACCATTTAGCTGTACCCAGTGTCACATGTGCTTCGCCCAGGCTGGCAACCTGAAGAGGCACCAAAGGGTCCACACAGGGGAGAAACCCTACAGCTGCCCCCAGTGTGAAAAGAGGTTCTCCCACCAACACCAACTGAAGATGCACCTGAAGGTCCACACGGGAGAGAGGCCGTTTGCCTGTAATCACTGTGGGAAGAGGTTCTCAGAGAGGAGCTACCTCAGGATACACCAAAAGAAAAACCATGCCACTCAATAACATAGAAAGAAACCATTCCACTCGATAGACGTACATGCACAAAGGAAACAATGTGTAGTGGGTCAATTTGTGCAACAGCTAAATGTGAGGCATAACTTCTCTGCGGTTTTGGTACCATACGTACTATGTAGAAGCGTGATGCGAACCCGTGCACATGCACAGATACTCCGTGACTGTGAGAGCAATGTCTTGCATCACGCTCATTGCAATTTCTGCAGTGCTGCTTGTGGCAACCTCATAACGCTGAGTCTTTCTTTAAAGACTAAGGTTACTTTTCATTGTTGTCTGCAGAAAAGATCCACAGATGCATTTGGAATAATGAGAGTAACAGATTTCAGTGTTGAATATTCCTGGGTACAACATTGCATCAACACGTGTGATATATAAGGCATATATAAGCCTAATGAGTCTCTTACATAGTGTTTGTACTGCATAGGCTATATGATGTTCACAAATGCCTGTTTCATTACTTCCATTCAACTCCTTCATTTTTTCCCCAAGACACTTTTAATGAGAAAATGAATGCAGTTCATCAAGTTCATGCAGATTTCAAGTTGAGACGTGTGTGTGTGGTTTTCATATGGTGTATTTAAAACTTGTTTATATTTAATAAACACAAAATGGGACTTTTCATTCTAAGACTTTCATTGAGAATCTCTTTAGTATACGTCACATGTGATCTCACCCTGTTCTGCATACACCTGACAGCGCTTTATAACCAATATACACTTACTAAATATACCTACACTACGGCACACTTTTTCTCCTCTCCTTTGCTCCTGACTGCATGTTCTGCATAGAAATAGAATTAATAGAACGGGTGTCCCCATTCAAGTCAATGATGGCATAATACAACCCCATTCAAGTCAATGATGTCGTAATCGAACATGTTGCTTGTTTCAGCAAGGAGCTACAAAGTGTCATTGCCTTGTTAAGAGCATGTTACAGCAGAAAGGGACTCAACCACACGAATGCCCGACCGTCCCATCTTCAGTCCGCTGTTCGTTCCACAATGATTGAGATATATATATATATATATATATACACACACACACACACACACACACACACACACTGAACATAAATATAAACACAACATGTAAAGTGTTGGTCCCATGTTTCATGAGCTGAAATAAAAGATTCCAGAAATGTTCCATATCCACAAAAAGCTTTTTCTCTAAAATGTTGTGCACATCCCTCTTAGTGAGCATTCCTCCTTTTTTTCAAGATAATCCATACACCTGACAGTTGTGGCATATCAAGAAGCTGATTAAACAGCATGATCCTTACACTGGTGAACCTTGTGCTGGGGACAATAAAAGGCCACTAAAATGTGGAGTTTGGTTACACAACACAATGCCACAGATGTCTCAAGTTGAGGGAGCATGCAATTGGCATGCTGACTGCAGGAATGTCCACCAGCCCTGTTGCCAGAGAACTGAATGTTCATTTCTCTACCAACGTCGGTTTAGAGAATTTGGCAGTACGTCCAACCGGCCTCACAACCGCAGACCACTTGTATGGCGTTGTGTGGGCGAGTGGTTTGTTGATGTCAACGTTGTGAACAGAGTGCCCCATGGTGACGGTGGGGGTTATGATATGGGCAGGCATACGCTACAGACAACCAAGACAATTGCCTTTAAGCCACATCTTATTTACGTCCACCATGATGGGTTTAACAACAATGAAATCATTCTGTAACTACAGTAAAGGACTCATGTAGTGGGGATGGGTAAACACTCCATGTTGAACGTGTGTTTATTATCCATGTGTACGTACCTGAGGGGTATCCTACGAATCAGGTTTGAGGAGTTAGTGAGGTAACTTTGATCAACTCTGAGTTCAACTCGGGATAACCAGTCACCTTTTAGTCAGGTACATTTCTATGGCAACGAATCCTTCAGAACTAACCTGCTTCCGGGCAGGCTAACTTTATCCTGAATGAAGTGTCTGAGCTGCGAGTTGAGAACAAATTAAATCAGATTATCTCCCTCTCGCAAAGACTGCATCATCACCCCTTCATTTGAGTAAGAGGATTTAAATATTTTTATTAAATCAAGTGTTTTTTTGCGTGTTAAAAAAAGCATAACATGTTAAAATACCTGAAACATTATTTAGTAATGACAGAATGCATTTGAAACTTTACAGCACAGTAAAACTTCTGTTTGAAAAATACAATTATTATTATGACATAAAAAATATTTCTTGATAGGAGTGGGAAAAAAGACGGCATTAACGGCAAGTAATAAAATGACAACGGCACTTCTAAAATCCACATTTCACACCATATCGTGCTGGATTTGCAAGATAACATTTTCCTTTCCATGCCACTGACTTTCCCATAGATTGGTGTTTTAGCATTGTCTCATTGAAGAGTTCGGCGTTCGACTAGCCATGAGCGACATTCACGTGCACTTACAAGCCTGCTTAGAGTTAGCGGCGCGCAGATGGATGGATGCGCAATATCCACCGTCGTGGTACTGATGAAGCCTGAGCTGGAATGTGAAGCTGGTTAGCTTTAGAAAACCCTGAGTAGATCTAGCTGGCTTCGTATGATACACCTCTGAGGGAGTATATGTCTGGTTAATCTGCATCACTTGTCTCTTCCAGGATGAGGAGGATCCAGAGGTGCTGCTGGTGAAGGTCGAGGGGTATGAGGAGGGTCTGGGGAACCCTGAGAGGACCATGGTCATGGAGGACAACCAGACTACACCTCCTCCTGAACCCACAGCGGAACCAGCTGAGCAGCACAGGACCACACACAGTCTCACTGAGGTGAGCCCACTGTGAACTACTTTCTGAATGGTATTAGTTCAGGGCCTGTATCCACAAAGCCTCTCAGAGCAGGAGTGCCGATCTAGGATCAGTTTGAACTTTTAGATCGTAATGAATAAGATTATGTAGACAGATCCTGGATCAGCACCACTCTGAGACTATTTGTTGAGCCTGTATCCATAAATTGGTCGTACGTTCTAAGAGACATTTTACTCTTATGGGTAAAAATAAAAGCTATGCATGAAACCTCTCCAGTCATATGAATCCCACCTAGCCGACAAAGATTTAGGACACCTCATGAGATGTCCTAACCAGTTAAGCGTTATCAGCAGGTGTCTTGATAATAGGAAAAGGCAATGAGTCAAGGGTTCCTGCTCCATAGACAGGCAATTGCTTTAGAGTTGTTAATTTTGTTTGTTGATTTTTCTATATGATCAATCCATACATGATCTAGACTTACATGCAACAGTATCTCTTGTGCATTTGACAATGATTTCACGAGGCCTATTTCACATGAAATGCCTAAAGATGATTTAATTACCTACATTGTTATTTCAAGTTATCCCTTTGGAGTTTAACATCAAGCTGCTTAAAAATATGCCTGAGCCTTTAATGGAGGGAGCACTTGTGTTTGATAGTGTCAATCACTCGAGACTGACACTTTTTTGGACAAAATAAGAATTGAGATGATCAGAGCGCACTTGTATCCCAACTGGAACATGTCAATATTCTAAAACCGGTGCTTAATTTGAGGAACAGGATCCGGCACCTCTCCGTTTTGGACTGTTTTGTTCCAGAACCTTGAAGAGGAGTGAGACAACATTCCACAAATCAATCAATCAACAGCCTGATCAACTGTATGCAAAGGAGATGTGTTACAAAGTTTATTAAGTAAGAATTATGTCATGACTCTCCTGACAGTGGATTAAAGGACCCATCAGCTAGGCAAATGTTTGAATATAGCCAGACCCCCCTCTCTCCCACAGAAGAGGGGAAGGGGGGCTGTGCCGGTCTTGACACCTTAACACTGTGTCGTATATTTAAGCAGGAGGGAACTTTCCCTCTCTGGCTTTCAGTATCCACCAAAGAAAGGCCTTTGTCCACAGAAGACCTCTGCTGCCAAAAACTCTAATGGCCAAAGAGTGAACTTTGGAACAATAATCATAAGATAAGAATGGTCGGCGGGGATCTAAAGAATAATCATATTGTTTATTATTTTATGATGTCATTAAGGATGGTATAACAAAGTAACAGTAAATCTGAAAGTGTAAGCATTCTGTATCAACTTTACATCTAAATGTTATATAAAATATATGATTAAATATGAGAATACTTGTGAAGATAGCAATGTGATTTTAGCCTTCTGAATGAGAATTGTTTTCAAAAAACTTGTGCCCTGTCAGTAAGCACATCCAAGTGAGCACAGACATTGTGTCTGCGTGATGGAACGCCCCCTTTTTACCCGAGGATAAAAGCCTTGGTAACGAAATGTACATTATGTTGGGTTGTTGCTGGCGTGTAAAGTGGTTGGGAGCCTGACCCTGAATAATCAACCTTGAGACCAAATAGACGGACGGTGAGTCGGACGTTACGAATGGTTGAAACTACCAGACCAGACAGCGTGGAGCAGTGGCTACATGGCTGAAAATGGTGAGACCAGAACATTGACGGGTTACTACTGGTGTGTAAAGTGGTCGGGAGCTGAACCCTGAATAATCAACCATTGAGACCAAAAGACGTGAGACCGTGGTCCACATGTTGAAATAGTTAGAAACTCTCAACCTCAACACAAGATGAGAAGATAACCTCCACTACGTGACCAGAAACATTCACAATCTGCAGCTGTGCATGTAAAGGTGGTCCTAGAACTTTGACTAAAGACACAAGGTTGGAAGTAAGAAATCCCATCTCAGACGATCATTGGTACATCTGAAGTAACTGTCCTAACAACCACTCCACTACCAGATAAGCTCTACAAAGGACATTGTGGCCTCTGGTGGACAAACCAGAGTCTTACATCCCTCGACAACTTCACCATAGAACCCATCGAGTTCAACAGAGATAGATGATGATCAAGGACAGCTATGTGTAAATATATTGCATTTCTAATCTGAATGAGCGGTAGTCAGGGTGCTAAGTATTCGTATTTCCGTGAGCATATCTTCCAAATGTAACAATGATAGTTGACCCTCCCGTTGACTCTCCCAAACGGTCATGCTTTTGTTAGTCCACTAGGGACCTGTTTTCATTGTATTACGCTAGTAATCAATAACCTATATGTGTGTGTTTGTTTATGTATGTGTTATTATTTAGTTAGTAAATAAATAATTAAGCCAATTTGTATATTGCTGATTCATCAATAAGGTTAGGGTTCTTGCAGATATCAAGGAGTATGCGACTGTCACATGTGCTCCTTCTCCGGCCTCTAGGTCACCAGGCTGCTCGTTATGGCGCACACCTGCCACCATCATTATGCGCACCTGCGCATCTTCTGACTCACCTAGACTCCATCACCTCCCTGATTACCTTCCCTATATGTGTCACTCCCTTTGGTTCCTTACCCAGGTGTTTTTGTGTTTCTTGTTTTGTATTTAGTTGCGTTTATTTATTAAAACTCACTCCCTGAACTTGCTTCCCGATTCTCAGCGCACTCGTAACATAAAAACGCCTCACCTAAGGGAAGCATCATGGAGTGTTTTTTGTTGGGTCCGGGAGCCGCTACGGGCTCCTCAGCCGGTTCGCCGGGCTCCCCTGCTTCAGCCGGTCTGTCGGATTCCCGCGACCCAGCCAGCGACAGGTACCTGCGCATCAGCAGGGGTGACTGGTTCGCTCCTGATCGCTGGGATTGTCCCTTGGTTTGGTGTTCTGCGGCTGGAGCCGAACGCGCCGGGGAGGGGGTACCGCCAGGTATGCTTTCTCTCCTGCGCTCTAGGTCGCCATGCTCCTGCGTCTCAGCTGGATTGACAGGTTTCCTGTGCCTCAGCAGAGGTGACCAGTCCGCTCCTGATCCCCGGGATCGTCATATTGGTTGGCGTCCTGCGGCAGAAACCACGCATCGGGGAGGGGGTACTGTCACGTGTGCTCCTTCTCCGGCCTCTAGGTCACCAGGCTGCTCGTTATGGCGCACACCTGTCACCATCGTTACGCGGACCTTCAGACTCAACTGTACTCCATCACCTCCCTGATTACCTTCACTATATGTCATTCCCTTTGGTTCCTTACCAAGGTGTTTTTGTTTCTGTTCCAGTGTCATGTCTGTGCATTCTTTGTGTTTTTTGTTTTGTATTTAGTTGCGTTTATTTATTAAATCACTCACTCCCTGAACTTGCTTCCCGACTCTCAGCGCACTCGTTACAGTGACATTCAGAATGAGACTGATGAGGTAATGATTAATAAACGGCTGTTATTGATATATTGATATCTTTAGAGTTTAAGTCGGGAGATAGTAACTCGTTAAACAACTTTTCCCGTGGTGCCCCAAATTCCTAATGAGTTAATGGTTACATTAATTTAATTGAGTAACAATTAAACATAGTTATTTGATTCAATAAATAACAGTCATCACATTAATGATAGTTATGTCACGACAATTAAGAGAAGGCAAAGTGATCACGTCAGCCGGAATTTATACCAAACATTTTACATTTGCAACATTTGATGTACAATTTGATGTACATTTGATGGCGATGCCTCATCACGATTGTTTCAAATGATGGGGAATAACCAACGTCAATAAGCATCATCACTATCTTTCCTTTGCAGTAACTCAAACTGTCGTGATTACAATAGTTTATTTTACTCCTGGCTCAGAGTTTGTCTGGGCAGTGTCTTAACATCATCCTAAAACCTACTTTGAGATGTTTTCTGTTGTTGTTGTCTTAAAACAGGTTTTAACAGAACTCCTAAAACCTTTTCTGAGATGGTTTGTGGATACGGCCCTGCTCTTGATCAATTGTGTCTTAAGTGTGGGACCATGCCTTTGAATGATCAAACAATTAAAGTGTCAAGTAATCAAATCAACTAACATGTTTACACAATACTCATAACAATCCCTCATTGCCCAATCAGAAGATGCCCCATAGTAGGGTGTTCATATCAGATTTCTTGATCCAACATCCTCTCACTCTGTATCTCTTACAGTCAGTAGACATGGAGAATGGGAAGCCTGATCTGCTGTTGGTCAAAGAGGAGACGATAGAGGACGGACCAGAGAGCATTAACCTGCTGAGTGGACTCAAGATGGGGGAGCAAGGTAAGGGAGACATTCAGTTTATTAGGTAAACCACCCCATTCACAAAATGGTGTGCTCCTACAGACAGTGATTCACGTGGCCGTGGCCTGCTATATAAAGCAGGTAGACAGGCACCGAGGCATTCAGTTACGGTTTGATTGAACGTTAGAATGGGAAAAATGAGTGACTTAAGTGTGGTATGATTGTCAGGCCAGGTGCGCCGGTTCCAGTATCTCAGAAACGGCCGGCCTCCTGGGCTTGTCATGCACAACATTGTCTAGGGTTTACTGAGAATGTGCGACAAAGAAAAAACATCCAATCAGTGGTAGTCCTGTGGGTGAAAAAAACGGATTGTCGAGAGAGAAAATGCTGCAGCACAATAGTGCTGTGCAGAACGGCATCTCGGAACGCACAACTGTCGGTTCTTGTCATGGATAGGCTATTACAGCAGATTACCACACCAGGTTCCACTCATATCAGCTAAAAACAAGAAACGGCTGCAGTGGGCAGGCGATCACCTACACTGGACAATTGAGGAGTGAAAAAACATTGGCTGGTCCGCCGAATCCCGGTTCCTGTTGCGTCAGGATTTGGCGTAGGCAGCATGAATCCAGGGCCCCATACTGCCTGGTGTCAATTGTACGTCCTGGTGGTGTAGTGGGGTAGGGAATGTTTTCCTGGAATGTTAGGTCCCTTGATGCCAATTAAGCAATGTTTGTACGCCACAGCGTATCTGTTCTGGAGGAAAAGGTGGGTCCAACCCGGTACTAAATGGGTGTACCGAATAAACTGGCCAATGAGTGTATATCCTACATATAGGAATAGATCTTCAATGGGAATAGTAATGCGCCTTTTTAAAATGTTTTTTTTTATATATTGTTTATTCGCCGTTAGTCAGCACCTCCACTCAAAATAAGTTTTCTGGGTGTGCTGCAGCTCATGTTTTTTATTCTACATAATGTATGAACTTGACCAGGTAATTGACTCAAACTCCATATGTAGAATTTTCTCTGCCATGTTTGTAAAGTCTATTTTCTAACCTCTTCCTTCAGGTGGTTGGCTGGAGGCTAACAGAGGAGACTGGCCGACCATCTTGGATTCCCAGACCCAGACTGGTGCAGCCAAGGGCCCAGGGGACGTCATCACTGAGCAGGCCAGGACCAGAGGCGACATAGTGGAGGTCAGTGGATGGGACAGCGTCCTCAACTCTGGGCTGGTGAACAACCCTGTTAACCACAACCAGAAACAGACAGTTGAACACAAAACAACATTCAAACTTAATCTCCATGACAACAGACTGGCTGAGACCAGGGCGAGGCGTAGATTTGGAAGTGTGCGTAAGCGGCAGGAGAGAACAGACACAGACTCGGCTAGCGATGCTCCGTCTTGCTCCTATAGTTGTGATTCAGAGACACTGATGGCACCTCAGGTTAACCCCATAACAGGTGCTGCCTTCAGCCTGCCTTCTATAGGATCTATCAACTGGAACATGGACCCTGTGACAACACAGACACTCCCTGGCCGTCCTCCTCACACTCTCCTAATGTTAAACCAGACCTCAGACAATGCCAGTGCCTCAACACTAAATTGCTACACAAGCCCATTGACAAATTACAGTAGCAGAGATGGAATCTGTGGGAAACCCTTCAGTTTCCCCAAACAGGTGGACATTCACACAGGAGAGAAACCGTTTGGCTGCCAACTGTGCCGGGCCAGTTTTTCACACTTGTTCAACCTGAAGAGGCACCAAAGGGTCCACACAGGGGAGAAACCCTTCAATTGCCCCCAGTGTGAGAAGAGGTTCTCCCACCAGCACCAGCTGAAGATGCACCTGAAGGTCCACACGGGAGAGAGGCCATTCGCCTGTACACACTGCGGGAAGAGGTTCTCAGAGAGGAGCTACCTCAGGATACACCAGAAGAAAATGCACACAGCCCATGTATAGAGTATAGTGACATGTAATGTAGTACTAGTTAGTTTGTAGTTAGTTCTGTTGGTTTAGGATGTAGTAGGAAACTGGATGAGGTGAACTGAGGAAAGAATGATGAGGTGGCAGAGTAGATGATATGGGGATGGTTGGTGTGATGGTGTCTGTAAAAATGATCCACTAATGAAAAGTGACAACCTTGTCCTGTTTGATGCTGGTGTTTTATAATGAGATGATAGTGCCTTAATTCAGGTTTATTTGACATGAAGCAATGTGTAAATCTGTACATATTTAGTTATTTTTGTGTTTTTAATATTTAGTTTATCAACTCTTTTGTTTTTGATAACATCATGTTTTGTATTGCAAATGTCAAGCACTTTTGAGCCAAGGATTTGCAGATCGACTGACAGGTTAACACTTTTAGGCTTAGCCAGCTTTTGTTTGAAAAAATGCATCTGGAAACAGTACAATCCTTTTGGTTTCACCTGGTTGCCAATTCCAGATCCTTTGAGAACATCATTTGAGTCGTCGCCTGAAGCGTGAGAGGAATGGGAGACAAAGGAATCCAGCAGTGCTGAGGCAGAGGGTTTCGTAAAGAGGGCGACTGGCTACTATTCTGAACTGTGTGTGGTGCGCTTTCTGGCGCCCAGAGCTGCTGAAGCATCAGCCAAGTGGGTGTTACAGAGTGGATGAGGAGAAAGGCTTACCTTTTACGAGATCATCAGCAGACACCATTCTCTGACCAGCTCTCTCTGATCAAGCCATGAACTGACCCTCTCCATCTTCGGAGGATGCCGCTTTCAAAGACTTGGCCGCTATTGGTTGACCCGTCATGATATATTGCGTGGTTGTTTTTTTGCTCTTGAAGCGCTTTGAGATTCTATGAAAAGTGCTATAGAAATGTAATACATTATTATTAATGCTGAACCTTTTCCAAAGTATTCTAAAATGAATTGCGTCAAAGCGATGTGTACCAGATTTACGGAAAAGTAAATATAGTGAAGTTATTCTACTCATCACATGTATTGTTTTGTGCAATAAAAGTAATGTACTTCACGTTATGAGTGTATGACCATTTTGTTGAAATGAAATACAAAATTGACTGTATGATTGACTTGGTTATTTTTTTAATCATTGCAAGGACTGAGTTTCCCTTATGTCAGTCGAATGAACACATTTGGACATTTGGAGAAAAAAAATTAAACTCCAATGGCTCCATATTGTTAGGTGCTTGAGTCAGTGTTAAAGATGGGCTTAATTGTGGTTAACATTTTATAATATCATGTCATGTTTGTGTGTACAGCAAAGAGTTTCTGAAATAAACCTTTATTTGCTCTTCTGTTCAATTTGTGTTTACAGTCTGCAGTCCATGAGGACCTGCTGATATCCGGTGTTGCTGGCGAGAGAGATTGGACCTCTGAAGCAGCTGGTCACAAACCCTGGCCCCAGATCAGAACTCTGGATCAGGAGCCATCGCTCTTCCTTCCCGAGTCAGAACCAGGACCGAACCGTGAGGGGCAGACACTCCACCACCACCACCACTACACAGGGCACAACCAGTGGACAGGGGGACTGAACAACCTCAGTCCTGGTGGTCATCAGAGAGACAGAGGCTCCAGTCAGGGATCCAGTCTGCAGCCCAGACCCTTCTCTTCACAGTCTCAGTGCAGAGATGAAGCAGGGCCTGAGGCTGATAGAGATAGACCCTCCTGTTCCTATGATACAAACACCACAGTATCCATGATGAACAGAGCAGGTCACCCTGGGCTTCAGCCTTCACACAGAGTGGTGGGAGACCCCCCTGGTGTGAGTCTAACAGGAAGTCTGTCTTCTCCTTCAGGATCTTGTTTAATGCCTGGTGACTGGGTTCATAGAAAGCCTGGGTCTAGCCTTCCTCAGTTACCTCAGGGTTACCCCACCAATACAGACAGGGTCAGGATGGGCGTTCACCATGAGAGGTACCTAGCCTATAACACAGGACACAATCCCAACAACACCCAAACAATGGCTAGAGGTCAAGGAGGGAGCTCAAAGACCAACCACCTGAGGGTGACTCCTGCTTCTACCTCCTCTGGTGTCATTGGGTCACAACGTGGGAGGTCGAGCGTTAGGACAGACGCTGAAAAGCCGTATGCCTGCCCCACGTGTGGGAGGCGCTTTGCTAAGGTGAAATATGTCAAGCAGCACCAGACCGTTCACACCAAGGAGAGGCCCTTCAAGTGCAAACTATGTTACAAGAGCTTCTCCCGCCTGAGTAACCTTATCAGACATAGGAGTGTTCACAACGGGGAGAAATCGTAGCAGTGTGGCTTGAGACATACACAGAGAATATCTGGGAAATATTCTTTAGCTGAAATATTAAAGTAGGGCCAGGCTGTATATCATTTTTTACTATATACCGGTATTGATGCATGGACTGGTTTGGGTTTTTACTTTGTATAATGGTGTTTCAATGTTTGGTTTGATAAACGTGCTAAGCCACTGTTGAGTGCAATGTCCGTTTATAGTTTATTCCGTTTGCTTCTTGAGTTGTCTCCCACACACCGAGCTCTGCACTCGGTGACACTCAAGGAGAGCATTTTTTGCTGCTACCACGAGTCACAACCACTTGAGGTGACAGTCTGCATGGTCAATGCTGCAGCTGCGATGCATTCTATAATTTCACTATTAGTTTGTATCTTGCTGACTGCTGTCGTATCTGGGATCTACATCTGTTTAGATTAGTTACTATGCTGTTACTAAGCAGTAATGTATTACGGCAGTGTCACGTTACTACACCTAATAGGAAATGCACATGCGCACTAGGGTGACGGGAACTGTAGAGCAAGAGGGGTTTTGACTAAACGAAAACTAACTATACTCCCGTCTCCTGCCTGGTCATTTCTCCACAACACAAATATTACAACTGCAAACAGTTATTTTGTATTTTATTAGCAAGCTGTGGCTAAAATAAATCGTTTTCGAAATGTACCTAGTCAGGGCTATCTCGCTAATATAGCCTGATACCTGGTGTATGCCTAGGTCAGCATGCTTGTGCAACGGTATATCCTAAATCAGAGTAATAGGCAAAGCATAAATATTTTATCTACATCCAAGCTACAGTAAGAGAAAACATTTAATGTAACATGAATTAGGGTTCAATGGGAAACACTGGTTCCTACCCTGTCACAATAACCCCTCCCTGGCTTTTTCATTCGTTATGTCAACCACTGCATTCAGAGTGACCACTATATTCCATCTTTTGGTTGAAGTTTCATTAAACAGTATAAAACCATCAGAATGGACAAAGCCCATTTAAAACACCCAAAAGCCCCCCCATAATAGGTGATAAAATGTTCATGACAAATCATGTCCTTTTTATACGTTGACTTCTTATTTGCTTATCATTTAGAATTAAACATTTCCTTCGAACCAATAGGTTCTTGTTCCTGCCACCGATAGGATCTTGCCAGCCATTCTTTTAAAGGTAATTTACTGCTCGGAGCTTGAAAGGGCTTTCACTAGATTCCACAGCCACAAAGTCAAAATTGGCTATTATAAAAATGCCTGAAAACTTGCTTTTTAGTTTTAATTTAAGGTTAGGCGTTGTGGTTAGGTTTAAAATGAAATGTTAAGAGAAATAGTCAGTTTTTAACCATAATTATGACTGAAGCTGTGTACGCTAGTGAAGACCCCTTGAAATATACTAATCGTGAATAGGTTTGATGTGTAACGTAATAAGCATTACCGTAAGTCAATGAACAGCGCGTATACATATTTTATTTTGCCACACCCTTTGAGCTATGACGCCAACCAATAAGATCATTTCTCTTCAGTGCAACGAAAGTAAACAGTGACCAAGAACACAATACATTGTTTTTAATTGATATACGTTTATTAACGACATGGAACTCAAAATTTGACTAATTTAACTGCTCCGCAACACATATAACCCCATGTAGTCGTTCATTCGCATTGGAGACAGGACTTGGTTGATAGGCGTTATCTAGGTAAGGCTAGCTACTTTACCTGCTAACAATGGCTAACTGTATGGTTTTTCACACTCAAATAGCCTCCATTATGGAGGTTCTAGCGAATGCAGCCGTGGCAGATATCTGTAAACTCGTAGACGACGACTATGCAGTGTGTCGTTTAGAAATAACTCAAAGCCAGAAAGAAAACAGGGCATTGCGGAGGAAACTACAGCTACTGGAACTGAAGATGGCACGGGAGCGCGCAGAGAGGACAACGAGAGAGCGCGTCCTCGCCAGTCGTCCCAGTAGTGTCAAGGTCCTCGACCGATACAGAGGAATGGCAAGAGGTACATTTTGCAGAAGACTGCGGGGCCTGTCGCCCGGTTCCCTTCAGCACTTACGTTCCGATGTGTTACCCAGAACTGGGTCTCGGTCAGTTTTGGGATAGTATGCAATACTTCACCTGATTACTAAGCGATTTTGCACAATTGTTTTGTATTTTACCAGTAGGCAGATCAATTAAGAACAAATTACTCTTGCACAAAGACAAACACTATTCTAACCAGATTCTTGATTTACTGAATTTCATATTACTTTATACAATTAAAGAATGTGATGCATGGAACAATGCATTGATCAATTGCATTGATCAATTGTAGACGGCCAATAGTGTACAATATACTGTTGAGCATTTGTAGTACATAACTTAACCACCCCTTTCCCCCCCAATTACTCTCTT
This sequence comes from Oncorhynchus clarkii lewisi, assembly GCF_045791955.1. NCBI lineage: Eukaryota > Metazoa > Chordata > Actinopteri > Salmoniformes > Salmonidae > Oncorhynchus > Oncorhynchus clarkii. The sequence goes on from NC_092156.1 coordinate 60,993,504, forward strand.
ACATGAAGGACAACTCACTGGAGGCCACAGGAGCTTTGTGAAGCCAGCGGGACACAATGCGTGGAGAGATGATCAACCCATAGCTATAGATGAGGGGAGTGGAACCTCAACCCAGCATGTTATCGTGATAGAGGTTAGTGTCATAGTGTGACAAAACATTTAAGTACAGCAAATGTGGCGTGTTTGTTTAAAAAAAAGCTCCCCTCAGCTATTCACTTGCTTACATGTACATCCTTATTTATCTGCCATAGGGGAGCTTGTGAGACTTCCCTATGACATTGTTATACAATTCAACTCATGTACCGATAATAACCTCCTCTCTTCTTGTGTCAGTCTGCATATGCAGAGGCTGCAGGTCCTGGGGTCAAGCAGGAGAGGTCTGAAGGAGAGGAGGACCCACAGCACAGCAGAGACATCCAGACTGGAGCAGTGGCTGGAGCAGTGCCCCCTGTAGTTAGGAAAGACCTCGCCGCACCCCAGGCCAGTACCAGACGCAGCATCACAGAGGTCAGTCTAACGCCATCCTCGAGACAGACACAGAGACTAACTTTAACACACAGGATCTGACCACACTTCAGACCCAGAGAGAATGGTGCTGGGGAGACTGGGCTGTCCTCCTGCTCCTGGCTCAGAGTATTTACTGGTATTTCACCAGAGCCAGAGGACGGTTCATTCCCGTGGTGATGGTGACGATCTGTTTTGTTCTGACACTACAAAGATGAATTCTGGCAACATATCCTTAGGTTTAGAGCAAAGATGGGCAACTGCCGGCCCGCATATCAATTTCCAAAATGGATAAATAAAATAAAAAATGCTAACTCAGTCTGGGTCTCAACTTAATGTTGCGATTTAGAATACACAAGATGCAATTTCAAAATTTGGTTGTGCATCAGCAGTTTCTCTTATGTCAGCCGCTCAATCAGCCAATGTCAGCTAACATTTTTAAGAGTGGACTAAGATTGGTAAATTACTCCAGCCAGCTATGTAAACGTGTAGCAATCATGGTCAAATTACCATCCAGGGGGCCCCCATTGATTTTGATTTTGTTAGTCACGCTCAATCGGATATCATATTAAAAACTGCAAACATTTCTCTCCATCCTACGGCAAAATGAGTAGAATTGCATGAAATTAGTTATACAATTGCAAAATCTTCTCTCCACCCCATCGCAAAATGTGTAGAGTCAGGGATCGAGACCCAGTGTCCACGTCGATGGTACTGTCATGACGTTGGCCTCTTTGGGTATAGCAAGCCCCATCCCCCTCTCCCTGCCTCCCCTTGCCTCCTTCAACTAGGCTGCTGTGGTCAGAAATTCCTGAGGATCTCCTCATGGACACACAGTATAGAGAGAGTAGATTTTCATGGAGCACAAAGGAATTTATTCTACCTCACACAACTTGAGGTACGAACAAATTTCATGTTCCGGAGAAAGTATAAAAGATTGGTGAAGAATCCAGCTACGAACTGGTCCGTTTGTCACAACTTGGGGAAGCTCATGGGAGACGGTGTGGCCACATTACCATAACGCTGTTTATATAATAGCCTCCGATATGAGGTTTACATCTAATTGTTGTATAAGATGAATGAGTGAGTATGATACTGTTTACACAATTTTACAATGATTTTGAACTGTTTAATGAAGGAAAACTCAAAAAGGGGATTGGAGTTAACTAAATCAGAGGACCGCCCCTGAGCCCAGTTAGGGTCAGACATCCTGGGACAGCCCTTTTCTGCCATTCAGAATAAAACCCAACTTTGAGAAATTATCACCAGACCATGTTTTTCTCCATTAGGGGAGGACAAAGGTTTTGGACCATTGCTGAGTCTTTTAACCATACCACGTGGTTAAACTCTTAGACTATCGATACCGACAGAATAAGAACAAGTCTTTGATATGAATTACTAGTCTGTAGCTAGGAATTCGGTATCATTGAACTCGAAGAACGGCAACCGCCGAAACATTAATTCTATAACGAAACGAATGAATGTCACTCTGAACTATCCACTATAACCACGACAGAGAGAGAGAGACGGACAATTCTACAAAAGAAACAAACTTTTCACCAGCAATCAAGACGACACACTAAGTGTAAATATATATATTGATTGCAATTGTTCCCAATGAGTGAGTGTTCATGTGCAAAGGATTAGCATTTCAATTGTTATAATTATCAACTTTGTAGTGACTTCTTAGTCGACCCCCACTTCCCCTTTTGTCTAACAAGCCGCCATGCCGGTTTAGCCCACTAGGGCACATTCTCCTATCAGTTCTTGTAACCATATTTACTGTTTGTTTATGCATTTCTGTGAATTACTTAGTTAGTAATAAATAAATGATTTAAGACAATTGATGTATGGATGACTGTATGGATGACTCATAGTGAAGAGTAAGGTAACCAACAATTTACAACGTTTGGAATGAGACTAACGTGAGGTAAATTAAATAATTTGAAGACTAATTGATCAGATAAAATATCTGAAAAGTTATTTTAGGAAATTATAACTTTGTAATCTGACTATTTTTCCTTGGTGCCCCGACTTCCTAGTTAATTACATTTACATGATTAATCAGTTGATCGCTTAATACTAATGACAGAGAATCTTTGATGAAAACTATATCTTCAGTTTAATGATAGTAAAGACACGACAGTACCTTCCGATTCACACAGCCCTGTCGTCTTCATTTAGGTATTGAACTACATTTTTCATTGTTGTCAGCAGAAAACTAAGATTTCAGTGTTGAATATTCATGGTTAAAAATGTTGCATCCAGGTATTGTGTGATATACACTGAGTATATGAAACATTAGGAACACCTTTGCACCCCCTTTTGCCCTCAGAGCAGCCTCAATTTGTCTGGGCATGGACTCTACAAGGTGTCGAAAGCGTTCCACAGGGATGCTGGCCCATGTTGACTCCAATGCTTCCCACAGTTGTCAAGTTGGCCGGATGTCCTTTTGGTGGTGGACCATTCTTGATACACATGGAAAACTGTTGAGCATGAAAAACCCAGCAGCATTGCAGTTCTTGACACACTTAAACAGGTGTGCCTGGCACCTACTGTCATACACCGTTCAAAGGCACTTAAGTATTTTGTCTTGCCTATTCACACTGAATGGCACACACACACTATCCATGTCTCAGTTGTCTCAGAGCATAAAATTCCTTCTTTAACCTGTCTCCTCCCCATCATCTACACTGATTGAAACAAGTGACGTCACTAAGAGATCAGACTGACCAGGTGAACGCTATGATCCCTTATTGACGTCACATGTTAAATACACTTCAATCAGTATTGATGAAGTGGAGGAGGCAAGTTAAAGACTTTCATAAACTCTTTAGTGTCACTCACATGTGATCTCACCCTATTCTGCATACAGCTGACAGCGCTTCATAACCAATATACACTTACTAAATATACCTACACACTAGCAAACACCTACTGTACACGTCAGAATAGTTTGGTCAGGTTTGTCTGATGACTTTTGACTTTTTTTAACCCACATTTATGTCCACCATGATGGGTTTAAAAACAAAGAAGTCATTCTGTAACTACAGTATAGGACTCAAATGTAGTGGGGATGGGTAAACACTCCATGTTGAAAGTGTGTTTATCTGTGTGTACGTACCTGAGGGAGTGTATGTCTGTATAATCTGTATCACCTGTCTCTTCCAGGAGGAGGAGGGTCCAGAGATGCTGCTGGTGAAGGAGGAGGGGTGTGAGGAGGGTCTGGGGAACCCTGAGGGGACCATGGTCATGGAGGACAACCAGACTACACCTCCTCCTGAACCCACAGAGGAACCAGCTGAGCAGCACAGGACCACACATAGTCTCACTGAGGTGAGCCCACTGTGAACTACTGTCTGATGGTATTAGGTCAGGGGTTCCTGTATCAGCACTCCTACTCTGAGACTCTTTGTGGATACGGGCCCATGTCTTCATTAATTATTCTTAAGTGTGAGACCATGCCTTTGAATTATCAAACCATTAAAGAGTGTCAAGTAATCAAATAAATTAACACATTTGCATACTAACACGTTTGCCCAATCAGAAGATGCTCCATAGCAGGGTGCTCATATCAGATTTCTTGATCCAACATCCTCTCACTCTGTATCTCTTACAGTCAGTAGACATGGAGGATGGGAAGCCTGATCTGCTGCTGGTCAAAGAGGAGACCATAGAAGACGGACCAGAGAGCATTGACCTGCTGAGTGGACTGAAGATGGGGGAGCAAGGTAAGGGAGAAATACATATCACCGACATACAGTAATAGATCTTCAATGTGAATAGTGATGCACCTGGCTATTATTTTTATATTTTTCTTCATTTATAAAATTAAATCAATACAACTTATGTTTACATACAAAAACATACAGGTGGTTGGGTGGACGCTAAAAGTGGAGACTGGGCGGCCATCTTGGATTCCCAGACTGGTGCAGCCAAGAGCTCAGGGGACAAAATCAATGAGCAGGGCAGGACCAGAGGTGACATAGTGGAATCCAGTGGATGGTACAGCGTCCTCAACTCTGGGCTGGGTAACAACACTGTTAACCACAACCATAAACAGACAGTCGAACACAAAACAACAACCAAACTTAGTCTCCATGACAACAGACTGGCTGAGACCAGGACGAGGCGTAGATTTTGTCAGTGGGGACGGGGAGTTATTGGTATGCGGCAGGACAGAACAGACACAGACTCTGCTAGCGATGCTCCGTCCTGCTCCTATAGTTGTGATTCAGAGAGACTGATGGTGCCTCAGCTTAACCCCCTAACAGTTGCTGCCTTCAGCCTGCCTTCTATAGGATCTATCAACTGGAACATGGACTCTGCGACAACACAGACACTCCCTGGCCTTCGTCCTCCTCACACACCCCTAATGTTAAACCAGACCTCAGACAATGCCAGTGCCTCAACACTAAATGGCTACACAAGACCATTGACAAATGACAGTAGTGGTAACGGTGTCAGTAGATCCAGTGGCAAAGAGAAGCGCTTTCCGTGTCCATTCTGTGGGATAGCCTTCAGTTTCCCCAAACAGGTGGAGATCCACCAGAGGATGCACACAAAACCGTTTGGCTGCCACCTGTGCAGGGCCAGTTTCTCTGACTCGTCCAACCTGAAGAGACACCAGAGAGTCCACACAGGGGAGAAACCGTACAGCTGCCCCCAGTGTGAGAAGAGATTCTCCCACCGACACCATCTGAAGAATCACCTGAAGGTCCACATGGGAGAGAGGCCAAAGGCACTGCTGTAAGAGGTTCTCAGAGAGGAGCTACCTCAGGATACACCAGCAGAAAATGCACACCGCCCATGTATAGAGTATAGTGACATGTAATGTAGTACTAGTTTGTTTGTATTTAATTCTGATGATTTTGGATGTATTAGGGAACTGGATGAAGTGAACTGAGGTAATAATGAGTGTGATGAGGCAAAGTAGTGAATATGATGAACCTTTTACAGAGTATTCTAAAATGTATTTTATCAAAGCGAGGGTACCAGATGTACAGAAAAGATATCATGATAAGTGAGGAGTTATTCTACTTGTCTTTTTTTTTTTCAAGTAGGGAAGAGTAGAGTAAGTTTAACCATGTTTTACATTCAGCATCACTCTGTCAAGGCAAATATAGTATTCTTTCTAACAAATATCTACATATACACTGAAGAACAATATACAGTGCCTTGCGAAAGTATTCGGCCCCCTTGAACTTTGCGACCTTTTGCCACATTTCAGGCTTCAAACATAAAGATATAAAACTGTATTTTTTTGTGAAGAATCAACAACAAGTGGGACACAATCATGAAGTGGAACGACATTTATTGGATATTTCAAACTTTTTTAACAAATCAAAAACTGAAAAATTGGGCGTGCAAAATTATTCAGCCCCTTTACTTTCAGTGCAGCAAACTCTCTCCAGAAGTTCAGTGAGGATCTCTGAATGATCCAATGTTGACCTAAATGACTAATGATGATAAATACAATCCACCTGTGTGTAATCAAGTCTCCGTATAAATGCACCTGCACTGTGATAGTCTCAGAGGTCCGTTAAAAGCGCAGAGAGCATCATGAAGAACAAGGAACACACCAGGCAGGTCTGAGATACTGTTGTGAAGAAGTTTAAAGCCGGATTTGGATACAAAAATATTTCCCAAGCTTTAAACATCCCAAGGAGCACTGTGCAAGCGATAATATTGAAATGGAAGGAGTATCAGACCACTGCAAATCTACCAAGACCTGGCCGTCCCTCTAAACTTTCAGCTCATACAAGGAGAAGACTGATCAGAGATGCAGCCAAGAGGCCCATGATCACTCTGGATGAACTGCAGAGATCTACAGCTGAGGTGGGAGACTCTGTCCATAGGACAACAATCAGTCGTATATTGCACAAATCTGGCCTTTATGGAAGAGTGGCAAGAAGAAAGCCATTTCTTAAAGATATCCATCAAAAGTGTCGGTTAAAGTTTGCCACAAGCCACCTGGGAGACACACCAAACATGTGGAAGAAGGTGCTCTGGTCAGATGAAACCAAAATTGAACTTTTTGGCAACAATGCAAAACGTTATGTTTGGCGTAAAAGCAACACAGCTCATCACACTGAACACACCATCCCCACTGTCAAACATGGTGGTGGCAGCATCATGGTTTGGGCCTGCTTTTCTTCAGCAGGGACAGGGAAGATGGTTAAAATTGATGGGAAGATGGATGGAGCCAAATACAGGACCATTCTGGAAGAAAACCTGATGGAGTCTGCAAAAGACCTGAGACTGGGACGGAGATTTGTCTTCCAACAAGACAATGATCCAAAACATAAAGCAAAATCTACAATGGAATGGTTCAAAAATAAACATATCCAGGTGTTAGAATGGCCAAGTCAAAGTCCAGACCTGAATCCAATCGAGAATCTGTGGAAAGAACTGAAAACTGCTGTTCACAAATGCTCTCCATCCAACCTCACTGAGCTCGAGCTGTTTTGCAAGGAGGAATGGGAAAAAATTTCAGTCTCTCGATGTGCAAAACTGATAGAGACATACCCCAAGCGACTTACAGCTGTAATCGCAGCAAAAGGTGGCGCTACAAAGTATTAACTTAAGGGGGCTGAATAATTTTGCACGCCCAATTTTTCCGTTTTTGATTTGTTAAAAAAGTTTGAAATATCCAATAAATGTCGTTCCACTTCATGATTGTGTCCCACTTGTTGTTGATTCTTCACAAAAAAATACAGTTTTATATCTTTATGTTTGAAGCCTGAAATGTGGCAAAAGGTCGCAAAGTTCAAGGGGGCCGAATACTTTCGCAAGGCACTGTAAATGCAATATATAAAAGTGTTGTTCCCATGTTTCATGAGTTGAAATAAAACATGTTTCAGGGGACGCATGACTCGACTATCTCCTCTCCCGAGACAAGATCGTAATTGAAATTGAGAGATAAAGGGGGTAAAAATAAATAAAAATACACATGTGCAACTTGTGCTGGGGGCAATAAAAGGCCACTTTAAAATGTGCAGTTTTGTCACACAACACAATGCCACAGATGTCTCAATGTTTTAGGGAGCGTGTAATTGGCATGCTGACTGCAGGAATGTCTACCAGAGCTGTTGCCATTGAATGTTAATTTCTTTACCGTAAGCTGCCTCTGTTGTTTTTGTGAATTTGGCAGAATGTCCAACCGGCCTCACAACCGCAGACCACATGTATGGCAAGCGGTTTCTAATGTCAATGTTGTGAACAGAGTGCCCCATGGTGGCGGTGGGGTTATGGTATGAGCAGGCATAAGCTACGGACAACACCACAATTGCATTTTATTGATGGCAATTTGAATACAAAGAGATACCGTGAAGGTATCTGTGACCAAACATCTGTATTTCCTGTCATGTGAAATCCATAGATTAGGGCCCTAATGAATTTTTCAATTGACTGATTTCCTTATATGAACTGTAACTTTATGAAATTGTTGCATGTTGCATTTATATTTGTGTTCAGTATATTTCAGGATGTTGTGTGTCCCTGGAAATAATCTGAATTTATTTAAACATGACATTTTTGAAAACATATCTTGTCGAAAAAAAAAGTGGTCTCTTGGCACAACTTACAGTGCCTTGCAAAAGGATTCATCCCCCTTGGCGTTTTTCCTATTTTGTTGCATTACAACCTGTAATTTAAATTGATTTTTATTTGGATTTCATGTAATGGACATACACAATAGAAGTGGTGAGTGTATATGTATTCACCCCCTTTGCTATGAAGCCCCTAAACAAGATCTGGTGCAACCAATTACCTTCAGAAGTCACATAATTAGTTAAATAAAGAATAACTGTGTGCAATCTAAGTGTCACATGATCTCAGTATATATACACCTGTTCTGAAAGGCCCCAGAGTCTGCAACACCACTAAGCAAGGGGCACCATGAAGACCAAGGAGCTCTCCAAACAGGTCAGGGACAAAGTTGTGGAGAAGTACAGATCAGGGTTGGGTTATAAAAAAAATATCAGGAACTTTGAACATCCCACAAATCCATTATTAAAAAATGGAAAGAATATGTCACCACAACAAACCTGCCAAGAGAGGGCCGCCCACCAAAACTCACAGACCAGGCAATGAGGGCATTAATCAGAGAGGCAACAAAGAGACCAAAGCTAACCCTGAATGCGCTGCATAGCTCCACAGCGGAGATTGGAGTATCTGTCCATAGGACCACTTTAAGCCATACACTCAAAAGAGCAGGGCATAACGGAAGAGTGGCCATAAAAAAAGGTATTGCTTAAAGAAATAAATAAGCAAAAACGTTTGGTGTTCGCCAAAAGGCATGTGGGAGACTCCCCAAACATATGGACGAAGGTACTCTGGTCAGATGAGACTAAAATGTAGCTTTTTGGCCATCAAGGAAAACGCGATGTCTGGTGCAAACCCAACAGCTCTCATCACCCCGAGAACAACATCCCCACAGCATGATGCTGCCACCACCATGCTTCACTGTGGGGATGTTTTTCCCATCGGCAGGGACTGGGAAACTGGTCAGAATTGAAGGAATACAGGGAAATTCTTGAGGGAAATCTGTTTCAGTCTTCCAGAGATTTGAGACTGGGACGGAGGTTCATCTTCCAGCAGTACAATGACCCTAAGCATACTGCTAAAGCAACACTCGAGTGGATTAAGGGGAAACATTTAATGTCTTGGAATGGCCTAGTCAAAGCCCAGACCTCAATCCAATTGAGAATCTGTGCTATGACTTAAAGATTGCTGTACACCAGCGGAACCCATCCAACTTGAAGGAGCTGGAGCAGCTTTTCCTTGAAGAAGGGGCAAAGATCCCAGTGGCTAGATGTGCCATACCCCAAAAGACTTGCAGCTATAATTGCTGCAAAAGGTGGCTCCTCAAAGTATTGACTTTGGGGGGGGGGGGGGGGGGGTGAATAGTTGTGCACGCTCAAGTTCTCCGTTTTTTTGTCTTATTTCTTGTTTGTTTCACAAGAAAAAAATATTTTGCATCTTCAAAGTGGTAGGCATGTTGTGTAAATCAAATGATACTAACCCCCCCCAAAATAATTTTTAATTCCAGGTTGTAAGGCAACAAAATAGGAAAAATGCTAATGGGGTGAATACTTTCACCAGCCACTGTACTCCGGGTATGGGGTGACTGAACACCTTCCTCTGCAACTGGATCCTGGACTTCCTGACAGGCCGCCCCCAGGTGGTGAGGGTAGACAACACATCCATCACACTGATAATTAACACGGGGGCCCCACAAGGGTGCGTCCTCAGCCCCCTCCTGTACAACCTCTATACCCACTACTGCGTGGCACAGTTCCAACTGTATCATCAAGTTCGTTGACGACACGACAGTAGTAGGCCTGATTACAAACAATGATGAGATGGCCTAAAATAGAGGAGGTAGGCACTCTGATGGTGTGATGGTGTGATGCCAGGTATCAACCTCTCAACATCAGCAAAACAAAGGAGCTCATTGTGGACTTCAGGAGGAGCCAGGCTGGACACACCCCCATCATCAATGGGACTGCCGTGGAGACGGTCAAAAATGTTAAGTTCCTCGGCGTGCACATTTCCGAGAAGCTGAAATGGTCAAATCACACAGACACTGGTGAAGAAAGCAAGACAGCGACTCTTTAACCTCAGGTGGCTGAAGAAATTCTGCCTGTCCCAGAGGGCCCTTGAAGTGTTCTACAGGAGCACCATTGAGAGCATATTGTCGGGCTGCATCACAGCCTGGTACATCAACTCCACCACCGCTGACCGCAAGGCTCTACAGAAGGTGGTACGCTCAGCTGAACACAACATTGGGTTCACATTGCCTGTCCTCCAGAATACCTACAACACCAAGTGTTGCAGGAAGGCAAAGAAGATCATCAAGGACCTCAGCCACCCAAGCCATGCCCTGTTCGCCACGCTTCCATCACTCAGATGTGGGCAGTATGGCAAAAACTGTCAGACTGGCTGATAGCTTCTTCACCCAGACCATCAGGCTGCTGAATAGTCACCACTAGGCAGCTACCCCCCCACATACCCTGGAATTACTACCCACTGCCCACCCATGGACACACTACCCCCCCCCCCCCCATTAACCTGCACTGTTGGAGAATTTCACCGTACCCTGCTATTACATCCATCAATTACACCTGTGCATGTGACTAATAATCTAGTCAATACATTTACTTGTCTTGGTGAAAAGGTTTATAAGGAAACATGATTCTTATAAACCGTTATGCAGTCTGCAGTCCATGAAGACCTGCTGATATCCAGTGTTGCTGGTGGGAGAAACTGGACCTCTGAAGGTCACATACCCTGGCACCGGATCAGGACCCTGGATCAGGAGCCATTACTCTTCCTTCCCGAGTCGGAACCAGGACCGAACCACGAGGGACAGAGACCCCACCACCACACAGAACACAACCAGTGGACAGGTGGACTGAACAACCTCAGTCCGGTTGGTCATCAGAGAGACAGAGACTCCAGTCAGGGATCCAGTCTGCAGCCCAGACCCTTCTCTTCACAGTCTCAGTGCAGAGATGAAGCAGGGCCTGGGGCTGATAGAGATAGACCCTCCTGTTCCTATGATACAAACACCACAGTATCCATGATGAACAGCGCAGGTCACCCTGGGCTTTAGCCTTCACAGAGAGTGGTGGGAGACCCCCCTAGTGGTAGTCTTTCAAGAAGTATCTTCTCCTTCAGGATCTCATTTAATGCCTAGTAACTGAGTTCATAAGAAGCCTAGAGTTGGACCTAGGTCTAGCCTTCCTTGGTTACCTTATTTTTACCCCATTAATAGAGATCGTGTTCGGATGGGCATTCACCACAAGAGGTACCTAGCCTATCCCACAGCACACAATCCTAACGATACCCAAACAATGGCTAGAGGTCAAGGAGGGAGCTCAAAGACTAACCACCTGAGGGTGGTGACTCCTGCTTCTACCTCCTCTGGTGTCATTGGGTCACAACGTGGGAAGCCATGCGTTAGGACAGACGCTTCACGGAGGCGACTTATGTGAAGAGGCACCAGATCGTTCACACCAAGGAAAGGCAAATCAAGTGCAATTTATGTTACAAGAGCTTCTCCTTCCTGAGTTACCTAATCAGACCTAGGAGTGTCCACACTTGGGAGAAATCAGAGTGGCTGAGATGTACAAAGGGAACCATTCTTTATCTGACATAGTATAGTTATCATGTGTCTTGGGGTGAGGGTAATTAACCACATACCCCTCGTTAACCCTTTGTTAAATTGTAATTTGAAACAGGATTGTGTAACTACCTGTTTTTATAGACAGTAAACCTAATCTATATCAAGGACAGTTTAATATTTACCTTACTGAGTTGAATAAATTAATATTATTTTGTACTCTTACTAACACAGTATTATTTCTAAACATGAGCTTAAAAGATACTGACCGTAGGAGAATTTATGTGTAACGTAATAAGCAGTACCGTATTTCAAAGAACAGCACGCATCATTTTTTATTTTATTTCACCACACCCTTTGACCTATGACTTATGCCAATACGATCCTCTCTATTCAGTGTAAGCGGAAGTGAACAGCGACAACGAACAATTTCCAAGTTAGCATCGTCATTTAGACGTTTATTAACACCCTGGACCTCAAAATATGACCAATCGAACCGTACAGCATAGCATACTTACCTCAGGTAATATTTAATTTGCGTTGGAGACAGGACTTGGGGTTGATAGATGTTATCTAGGTAACGCTGCTAACGTTGGCTAATTGTAACCGTAACGTTATGATTTTTCACACTCAAATAGCCTCCATTGTGGAGGTGCTAGCGAATGCAGCCGTGGCAGAGATCTGTAAACTAGTAGACGACGACTATGCAGTGTTTCGTTTGGAAATAAGTCAAAGCCAGAAAGAAAACGGCGCATTGAGGAGGAAACTTCAGCTACTGGAACTGAAGGTGTCACGGGAGCGCGCAGAGAGGACAATGCGAGAGCGCATCCTCGCCAGTCGTCCCAGAAGTGTCAAGATCCTCGACCGATATAGAGGAATGGCAAGAGGTACATTTTGCCCGGTCCCTCCCTGTATGTGTTTGGATAATATGCAATAATTCCTCTGATTACATAGCGATCTTGCAAGAAGTTACTAAAAGTGTTACCTAACATCCTTGACAATTCTAAACATTGTCAGTAGTGTACAATATACATTTGAGCATTGACGATAGCTAACCTAAGCACCCCTCAATCACTCTCTCAGGTGAAGGACATCTCACTGGACGCTACAGGAGCTTTGGGAAGCCAGCGGGACACAATACATGGAGAGATGACCAACCAATCACCTTTGATGAGGGGAGAGGAACCTCAACCCAGCACATCATCACGATAGAGGTAAGCATAATAGTGTGTCAGAAAGGATTCATACCCCTTGACTTATTACACATTTTGTTGTGTTATACCCTTAATTCAAAATGGATTCAATTGCTTTTTTCTCTCACCAATCTACACACAATACCTTATAATGACAAAGTGAAAACATGTTTTTAGAAATGTTAGTAAAATTATTGAAAATTATAAACATAAATATCTCATTTAGATACATTACCGTTCAAAAGTTTGGGGTCACTTAGAAATGTCCTTGTTTTTGAAAGAAAAGCAAAACATTTTGTCCATTAAAATAACATCAAATTGATCAGAAATACAGTGTAGACATAGTTAATGTTGTAAATTGTAGCTGGAAACAGCTGATTATTAATGGAATATCTACATAGGCGTACAGAGGCCCATTATCAGCAACCATCACTCCTGTGTTCCAATGGCACGCTGTGTTAGCTAATCCAAGTTTATAATTTTAAAAGGCTAATTGATCATTAGAAAACACTTTTGCAATTATGTTAGCGCAACTGAAAACTGTGCTGACTAAAGAAGCAATAAAACCAGCCTTTTTAGACGAGTTGAGTATCTGGAGCATCAGCATTTGTGGGTTCGATTACAGGTTCAAAATGGCAAGAAACAAAGACCTTTCTTCTGAAACTCTTCAGGCGAGAAATTGCCAAGAAACTGATGATCTGGTACAACGCTGTGTACTACTCCCTTCACAGAACAGCGCAAACTGGCTCTAACCAGAATAGAAAGAGGAGTGGGAGTCCCCAGTGCACAACTGAGCCAGAGGACAATTACATTAGTGTCTAGTTTGAGAAACAGATGCCTCACAAGTCCTCAACTGGCAGCTTTATTAAGGCCAGCATCCTTTAGTCGCCTCTCCACTGTTGACGTTGACACTGGTGTTCTGCGGGTGCTATTTAATGAAGCTGCCAGTTGAGGACTTGTGAGGCGTCTGTTTCTCAAACTAGACACATTACAATATACCGCGACTTATGCTGCCTACCACCGCTCAGTCAGTCTGCTCTATCAAATATTAAATCAGACTTAATTATAATATAATAAACACAGAGAAATACGAGCCTTAGGTTTTATATTTATATGGTCAAATCCGTAAACTATCATTTCGAAAGCAAAATGTTTATTCTTTCAGTGAAATATGGAACCGTTCCGTATTTTATCGTACGGGTGGCAACCCTAAGTCTAAATATTGCTGTTACATTGCACAACCTTCAATGTTATGTCGTAATTATGTAAAATTCTGGCAAATTAATTACGGTCTTCGTCAGGAAGAAATGGTCTTCACACAGTTCATAGTCATACCCTGACTCTGCTTGCACTGAACGCAAGAGAAGTGACACAATTTGTGACACAATTTGTGACACAATTTGTGACACAATTTCCCTAGTTAATATTGCCTGCTAACATGAATTTCTTTTAACTAAATATGCAGGTTTTAAAATATATACTTGTGCATTGATTTTAAGAAAGGCGTTGATGTTTATGGTTAGGTACATTGGTGCAACGATTGTGCTTTTTCCGCGAATGCGCTTTTATTAAATCATCACCCGTTTGGTGAAGTTGAAGTAGGCTGTGATTCGATGATAAATTAACAGGCACCGCATTGATTATATGCAACGCAGGACAAGCTAGTGAAACTAGTAATATCATCAGCCATGTGTAGTTAACTAGTGATTATGTTAAGATTGATTGTTTGTTTTATAAGATACATTTAATGCTAGCTAGCAACTTACCTTGGCTCCTTGCAGCCACCAGGTCCTTTTGATGCTGCACTCTCGTAACAGGTGGTCAGCCTGCCACGCAGTTTCCTCGTGGATTGCAATGTAATCGGCCATAATCGGCATCCAAAAACGACAATTACCGATTGTTATGAAAACTTGAAATCGGCCCTGATTAATCGGTCGACCTCTAATGCACACTGCCAGATAATACCTGTTCAAACAACACACTAAGTCAATTTTATCGATTTACTGCCACCTGCACTTATGGAATGTTTACTCACAAGTATAATTCATTTGCTGATGAAAACCCTTCCTGATGACCTGAAAATAATTATGTGATTATGTGACCCACAAGAAGTCCCACCGTGTTGACTGCTTCAAAACGATGTACGTCCTCAATAGCTTTGCCCATGCTAAAACAGGATTTTGGGCACTAGAGTCCTCTATCTATCTCTGTGGTACATCCTCATTTATTGGCCATAACGGAGCTTGTGCGACTTCCCTGTGATGTTGTTATCCAATTCAACTCAAGTACCTGTAATAACCTCCTCTCTTCTTGTGTCAGTCGGCAGATGTTGTGGCGGCAGGTTCTGGAGGATCGTCTCTGGTCAAGCAGGAGAGGACTGAAGGAGAGGACGCACAGCACAGCAGAGACATCCAGACTGGAGCAGCGGCTGTAGTTGCACCCATTGTTACCACGGAGGACCACGTGACCGCGGTGCAGCCCAGAACCCGACGCATCATCACAGAGATCAATGGAACGCTGAACGCCGTCGTCAAGTCAGAGACTGACACAGAGACTTTAACTGTAACACAAAGGCTCTTACACACAGGATCTGACCACAGATCAGACCCAGAGAGACTGGGGCTGAGGCCACTGGGCTGTCCTGCTCCTGGCTCAGAGTATTTACTTTACGGTAACCCAAGCCCGAGGACTGTTCATTCCCATCGGGACTCAGGTGACGCATTAGAGACTGGCAGTGATCCGTCTTGTTCTTACGCTACAGAGATGGACCCTGACAACATGCCCTTGGGTTTAGAGACACAGACTGATCTGTCTAGAGGGGACTGGAACCGGTACAGTAGTCGTGTACACTCTGAAGGGTGCCTAGATAAGAAAGGAGAGGGTCTGGTTGTAGATGAAGTGATTGTGAAAGTGGAGGGCGACGTTCCTCCCACATGGAATGCAGATAGTCACCTAGGAGACGGACACTCACAGGGAATAGATTTCTTAGATTACAGGGAATGCTTAGAAACAAATCCAAATGTCACAACCCACTCCCCTTTACTCGCGCTCAGAGATCGTGACCTCGTGTCCACATCGATGGGGCCTTCCGATTCACACAACTGCCTTTTTGATCAGGTATTGAACTCAAATGACAGGGCTACAGCCCAGGCTCAGGGAGGGGCAGCCACATCAGGCAATGTTAAAGAGAAACGGTTCCTCTGCATGTTCTGTAACAAAGGCTTCAGCTGCCCCCAGAAAGTGAAGATCCACCAGAGGATCCACACAGGGGAGAAACGCTTCAGGTGTACCCAGTGTCATATGCGCTTCGTCCAGGCTGGTGACCTGAAGAGGCACCAGAGGGTCCACACAGGGGTGAAACCCTTCAGCTGTACCCAGTGTAATATGCGCTTCGCCCAGGCTGGCCACCTGAAGAGGCACCAGAGGGTCCACACAGGGGAGAAACCCTACAGCTGTCCCCACTGTGAGAAGAGGTTCTCCCGCCAGGACCAGCTGAAGATGCACCTGAAGGTCCACACGGGAGAGAAGCTGTTTGCTTGTACGCACTGACCTACCTCAGGATACACCAGCAGAAAAAACATTCTACTTTTGAGCATAGAAAGTAACCATTCCACTCGATAGCTTCTGACTTTTAGATCAAACCCTGCATTAAGACTAAGATTAATTTTCATTGTTGTCTGTAGAAAAGATGGAATAACGACAGTAACATTTGGAATAAGTGTTGAATATTCCTGTGTAGAATATTGCATCCAGACATTGTGTGATATAAGGCATATTTAAGCCTAAAAAGTCTAATTAAATTGTATTTGTTACATGCTTCGTAAACAACAGGTGTAGACTAACAATGAAATACTTACGGATCCTTTTCCAGCAATGCAGAGTTAAAGATGAATGTTTTCAAAGTAATTAGAGTAAAAAATAGACAGAATAACAATAACGAGTAAAAATAACATGGCTACAGGGAGTAGCAGAGCCTAGTCGATGTGCAGGGGTACGAGGTAATTGAAGTAGCTATGTACATATAGTTAGGTACTTGGCCTTACAGATAATTATGTGTGGGGCACAGAGATGGGGTAGTCATTTAAAAATCATGTTAAACACTATTATTGCACACAGTGTCCGTATTATGTGACTTGTTAAGCACATTTGTTTGTCCTGAACTTATTTAGGCTTTCCATAACAAAATGGTTGAATACTTATTGACTCAAAACTTTACATTTTTCTATAATTTGTAAACATTTCTAAAAACATAATACCCATTGCCATACCAAGTGGTGTGGCAGCCAGTCAAGATGCTCTCAATGGTGCAGCTGTAGAACTTTGAGGATCTTAGGGTTCCATGCCAAATCTTTTCAGCCTCCTGAGGGGGAAGAGGCATTGTCGTGCCCTCTTCACAACTGTGTTGGTGTGTTTGGACCATGATAGATCCTTAGTGACTTGGACACCGAGAAAATTGAAGCTCCCGACCTGCTCCACTACAGCCCAGTCGATGTGAATCGGGACTTGCTCTGCAATCCATTTCCTTTAGTCCACGATCAGCTCCTTTGTCTTGCCGACATTGAGGGAGAAGTTGTTGTCCTGGCACAACACTGCAAGGTCTATGACCTCCTCCCTATAGGCTGCCTCCTCGTCATCGGTGATCAGGTGTACCACCGTCGTGTCGTCAGCAAACTTAATGAGGGTGTTGGAGTAGTGCACGGAAGTTGTGGGTGAACAGGGAGTAAAGGAGGGGACTGAGCACGCACCTCAGAGGGGCCCCCGTGTTGAGATCGGTGTGGCGGATGTGTTGTTGCCTACCCTCCTTGTTGGGATATGCACGTACGGTCACTGTGGGGACGACATCGTCGATGCACTTATTTATGAAGCTGGTGATCAATGTGGTAAACTCTTCAAAGGGTCCTGTAGGTTAGCATTACCTTCATCGTACCAGTTCCAGGACCACTTGCACTTGTACTTCCCTTTTTGAGTTTTTGCTTGTGTGCAGGAATCAGGAGGATAGAGTAATGGTCAGATTTTCCAAATGGAGGGTGAGGTAGAGGTTTGTGTTTCTGTGTGTGGCGTAAAGCTGATCTAGAGTTTTTTTTTTCGCCTCTAGTTGCATTAGGTAAAACGGATATCAGTTTCACTTCATTAAAATCACTGGCCACTAGGAGCGCCGCTTCTGGATGAGCATTTTCTTGTTTGCTTATGGCCCTATACAGTTTGCATCGGTTTGTGCTGTTAAATAGACAGCTACGAAAAATATAGATGGAAATTCTCTTAGTAAATAGTATGTTCTACAGCTTATCATGAGGTATTCTAGCTCAGGCTAGCAGCATCTTGAGATTTCCTTAATATTAGAGATTGCGCACCAGCTGTTGTTAACAAAGACACACCTCCCCCCTGAGTTTACCCGAAGCTGCTGCTCTGTCCTGCCGATGCATAGAAAAACCAGCCAGATGTGTATTATCCATGTCCTTGTTCAGCCAGGACTCAGAAAAACATAGGATATTACAGTTATTCAGGTCCCGTTGATATGATAGACTCGAACAGAGCTCATCCAGTTTGTACTCCAGTGATTGTACGTCCGCCAATAGAACGGAGAGCGGATGCGGTTTATTCACTCGGTGACCCACATCAGGGTGCCCGCAAATCAGCCTGGTTTACGCCGCCGCCTCTTTCTCCTCTAAATCTCTGGGATTATGGCCAGGTCAGGTGTAAACAATATGTCCCGCGCCGCCGACTCATTGAAGTAGAAATCTTCATCAAAATCAAGGTTAGTGATCGCTGTTCTGATGCCCAGAAAACTATTTTAGATCATAGGAAATAATGGCGGAAACATTATGTACTAAAAAAGGTAAGATCAGCTAAAAGAAAAACACAAAATAGCTGAATTGGTCAGGAGCCCGTAAAACGGCAGCGATACAATCCAGTAGGGCTGCAATGGTATTGTATTCGTACACCTCGGTTCGGTCCGCACTGTGAACCCAAACGAATATATAGGCCTAATGGCTTCACAGTCGATTATAACTGCGATGGGCAGAGATTGTGGATAAAAAGTTAATAGTACTGCTCAACTGGAATAGCCTATGCAGAGTGGCGGATGTAGCTTGTTGGCCAATCACAAGTCATTAAAGCGACACTACAGTCATATAGTGTCCTTGTGTGGCTAAGTAAGCACTCCTTACTTGCCACTGACAGAGGGCGACATGGGGGTGGCAGAACATAGCTGGTCGAGGAGGGCACCCAGCTGACTTTGTTGACACTACTTGTCAAACCTTCTTTCTGTAAATATGTTACCCATATTTATTGGTGGCTGTTACAGATTTCCCTTCCTGTGAGTTTTCTAACTCCAACCCATCCCCCAGACTGTGCCAGAGAGACTTGGGGATGATCATAAACTGTCTCCCCCAAACTCCCAGTGACCTCTGCTACCAGGCCACCGATAGGTTGCTAGGGGGCAGGACACCTGAGAGTCCTTCTGCCTGCTCAGGTCAGAGCCTTCTCAGTCTCTCTTCAAGTGGACAAGACTGATGTATTGCAGGGACAGAAAAGCACATCCATCTCATATGTCCTCTGGAAATAAAAGTTATTTAGTGTGTGTAACTCTGTGGGGTTGCCTTATTACTCTGACCGGGAAAATCTACAGAGCGCATCACAGGTACTTCCTGTTTGAGCTTCTGTTTGTAAACAGGAAGCAGGAGTGTAGAGTTATCATCTGATTTGCAGAAGGGGAGACGAGGGAGGGCCTTGTACGCTTGCTTGTGGGTTGAGTAACAGTGGTCTAGGACTTTATCACCACGAGTGGCAAAGGACAAGTGTTGATAGAAGTTGGGTATGGGGAATATCTTGTCTGAAAGCCATGTTTCAGAAAAAAAGAATATTGCAGGTACGAGAGTTTCGTTGGTAGCAAATCCATGATCAGAGGTCATCCATCTTATTATCAAGTGACTGGCCAATAGAATCGAGGGAAGTGGTGGCCGGTTATCCCTTCGCCTTAGTCTCACCAGGGCGCCCACTCTCATCCCTCTAGCCCGAAGATTGTGTCTTAGGTACACAAAGAGCCCTGGGCAGATGAGTCGAAGTCCGGAATTGAGGTTAATAACTGCCAATCTGATGTTCAGAAGTTCTTGTCAACCATAAGAAATGATAGTGAATACATTTAGTGCAAAAATGTAACGATTAACGCCAAAAGAATCACAAAATAGCCAAATGAAGTTGGAGCTTGCAAGATGGCAACCATACAATACAGTACGGCACCATCTTTCATATTTTGGGCCTTCTTTTGACACCGCCTGATACAGAGGTCCTGGATGACGGGGAGCTGGTCCCCAGTCTGTTACATATTGTGGTTGTACTGTGAAGGCTTTATGATGTTCTCAAATGCCTATTTCATTACTCAACTACTTACTTTTTTCCCAATACACTTTTAATGAGAATGTATGCAGTTTATGGAGTTTTGTGTAGTTTTCATATGTTGTATTTAACTTGTTTATGTTAAATAAACACAAAATTGAACTTTTCATTCTAAGACTCATTGAGACGGTTTATTATACATCTTTTGTGGAAAAATTCTTACACAGGGACAATCAAATGAATCATTGTTTTGGGATGAATTGGAACGCCGACTGCAAGCCAGGCCTAATCGGCCAGCATCAGTGCCCAACCTCCCTAATGCTCTAGTGACTGAATGGAAGCAAGTCCCTGCAGCAATGTTCTAACATCTAGTGGAAATCCTTCCA
Organism: Oncorhynchus clarkii lewisi; assembly: GCF_045791955.1. Classification (NCBI taxonomy): domain Eukaryota; kingdom Metazoa; phylum Chordata; class Actinopteri; order Salmoniformes; family Salmonidae; genus Oncorhynchus; species Oncorhynchus clarkii. The sequence goes on from NC_092156.1 coordinate 61,014,050, forward strand.
AGAAGAGTGGAGGCTGTTATAGCAGCAAAGGGGGACCAACTCCATATTAATGCTCATGATTTTGGAATGAGATGTTCTACAAGCAGGTGTCCACATACTTTTGGTATGCTAACTCCTGTAAAATGGGTAGGCAGAGCAGGCAGTGGCCCGGTTGCGTGAACCAATCGCAGTAAATTCGGAACGAGGAAAATCTGGAGCTTTGTGGATTAGAGTGTACCAGATAGCTGTTTGGGGCTCTAGCGCCTTGGTGAGGGCGCCGTCCCATCCCCCTTCTTCTCTAAGACCTAGAAAGTAAAGTAAATCATTATTATACTGACTGATCTCTAGTTAAATGGAGAGGGTTCTCCATAACAGATCCAAGTTATCTTTGCCATGTAGAGGAAAAACACATCTCAGAACCTAAAAAGGGCTGAGAGAGTTTCACAGTGAGCCCTGGAACCATGTTCTCCCGTAGGACAGGGATGAAAATATGTTTAGGGTTCCCCTGCTTTGTATCCATAGCAGTGGTTTTCAACTGGTGTACTTGAGGAACTCTCAGGCGTGCCCCAAAACTATGGGACTCCCAATCACGGGCCGGTTGTGATACAGCCTGGAATCGAACCAGGATGTCTGTAGTGACGCCTCAAGCACGGAGATGCAGTGCCTTAGACCACTGCGCCACTCGGGAGCCCATAACAAAAAAGACTACAATTTACATACATTTAAAAACATTAACATGTAATGTATGTGTGTGCATCTATCAGTTACACATGTTCAGTACATACACACAACAAGTAGGTCACAAGTAGGTCACAACAACAGGCGTCATGCCATAAGGTGTTGCTTTATTTGTTTTTTGATCATCTAGACAGGTGGAGACCTGGTCCTCGATCAGGACTTCTACTCAGAGACTCTTTGTGGATACAGTCCCAGGTCTTGAATCATTTTGCATTAAGTGTGGGACCATGTCTTTGAATTATCAAACCATTAAAGTGTCAAGTAATCCAATCAACTAACATGTTTGAATGGTATCAAATCAACTAACATGTTTGCATTGTACTCATAGCAATCCCTCATTGCCCAATCAGAAGATGCTCCAAAGCAGGGTGCTCATATCAGATCTTGATTCAACATCCTCTCACGCTGTATCTCTTACAGTCAGAAGACATGCAGGATGGGAAGCCTGATCTGCTGCTGGTCAAAGATGAGACAATAGAAGATGGACCAGAGAACATTGACCTGCTGAGTAGACAAAAGATGGCCGACGCATCTTAGCCTCCCGCCAACCATCTGCAGGAAGAGGTTTTAACCCATAACAGGTGCTGCCTACAGCCTGCCTTCTATAGGATCTATTAACTGGAACATGGACCCTGTGACAACACAGACACTCCCTGTCCTTCATCATCCTCACATACTCCTAATGTTAAACCAGACCTCAGATAATGCCAGTGCCTCAACGCTAAGTAGCTACACAAGCCCTTTGACAAATAACAGTAGTAGAGGCGGAATCAGTGAAGGTGGCAGCACCAAAGAGAAGCGCTTCCCGTGTTCAATTTTCTCAAACTGTTGGAGGATGCACATGGGGAAGAAATCAATTGGCTGCCACCTGTGCCAGGTCAGTTTCTCCCACTTGTCCAAGGCACCAGAGGGTCCACACAGAGGGGAAATCCTACAGCTGGCCCCAGTGTGGGAAGAGGTTCAGCATCAGGTGACGATGCCCCCGAAGGTCCACACAGGAGAGAGGTCGTTTACTTGTACTCACTGAGGGAAGAGGTTCTCAGAGAGGAGCTACCTCCGGATACACCAGCAGAAAATGCACAAGGCCCATGTACAGAGTATAGTGACATGTAATGTAGTACTAGTTAGTTTGTAGTTAATTCTGTTGGTTTTGGATGTATATGGAACTGGATGAGGTGAATTGAGGAAAGAATGAGTATGATGAAGCAGAATAGATGATATGGTGATGGTTGGTGTGATGGTGTCCGTAAAAATGCTTCACTGATGAAGAGTCAACCTAGTCCTGTTTGATGCTGGTGTTTTATAATGAGTTGATAGTGCCTTAATTAATGTTTACTTGACATGAATTAGTGAAGCTGTGTGTAATGTAATGTTGAACCTTATCCAAAGTATTCTAAAACTAATTTTATCAAAGCGAGGGTACCAGATTTACAGAAAAGGTTAAGTGTTACAATAGTGACAAAAGTGATTTTTGTCACATATCATTTTGTGCAATAAAAGTACTGTACTTCATGTTATGTGAGTGTAACCGTTTTTGTTGAAATTAAATACAACATCAACATTATTTTTTGTTGTTCATAATTTTAGGGACTGAGTTTCCCTTCTCTCAGTTGAACCAAAACATTATACTTAATTCTTATATCAACACATATGGACATGTTTTTTATTAAACTCCAATGGCTCCATATTGTTAGGTACTTGAATCACAGTGTTAGAGATGGGCTTGACTGTGGTTAACATTTTATCATGTCATGTCATGTCTGTGTGTACAGCAGAGTTTCTAATATAAACCGTTGTGCTTTTCTGTACAATTTGTGTTTACAGTTTGCAGTCCATCAGGACCTGCTGATATCCAGTGTTACTGGTGGGAGAGATTGGACCTCTGAGGTCACAGACCCAGCCACCTTGGATCAGAAGCCGTCGGTCTTCCTTCCTGAATTCGGAACCAGGACCCAACCGTGAGGGACAGAGACGATCTTTCAGGATCTCATATGGTGACTGGGTTCATAGAAGGCCTGGGCCTAGCCTTCCTCAGCTACCTCATAAATGCAGACAGGGTCAGGATGAGCGTTCACCATGAGAGGTACCTAGGTACCTGAAAATAAGGTCTGAGGTTAAGACAAGTTTAGGATATATTTTACGTTTTGTTCTGAGATATCATCTGTCAGGTAACATGACCTTTATGAATTCTTTGTGACCGTTTTGATTACATAAATGCTTCAGAATTCCCTAAAAGTTATGTTAGCTGATGAATCAGATCTCCTAAGCCTCAAGTCTGCTCTGATCTTGAAATATATACTGATGAATGTGTAATGACACAAGCAGTACCGTATTTAAAAGAACATCGCGCAAACGCTTTTCATTTAACCACACCCCTGAGCTACAACATCCTTTCACCTCTGTGTAAACGGAAGTAAACTGTGACCAAGGAGATTTCCACGTTACAGTTTTTATTTTTGTTATTTATACGGTTTTTGACACCATGGAACTCTAAATATGACTCGTTTAACTGCACAGCATCACATACTTACCCAGTGTAGTCTTTAATTCGCGTTGGAAACAGGATTTGGTTGTTAAATGTTATCTAGGTAACGCTTACTAGCTGCTAAGGGTTAACTAACAATGGCTAACGATATGGTTTTTCACACTCAAATAGCCTCCATCATGGAGGTGTTAGCGAATGCAGCCGTGGCAGAGGTCTGCAAACTCGTAGATGACGACTATGCAGTGTTTCGTTTGGAAATAACTCAAAGCCAGAAAGAAAACAGGGCATTAAGGAGGAAACTACAGCTACTGGAACTGAAGGTGTCACGGGAGCGCGCAGAGAGGACAATGCGAGAGCGCGTCTTCACCAGTCCCAGAAGTGTCAAGCTCGTCGACGCATACAGGGGAATGGCAAGAGGTACATTTAGCAGAATAGTCCCGGCGATGTATGAAAATTATTTTCACTTTTTCATAAAGCATATAATTTGCAACACTTGTACAATTTGGGGCCCTGAACATTTCAATACTATCCAGCTGCAGCCCTAAAGTATGTGACTAAAACTAGCCTGTCAACAAAACCAATACTATCGCCATCTACTTGTATGTGGTAGAGATTAAGGATGATTCTACATCTATTTTCTTTCCCTGAATTCGTTATTTTATGACTACAGAAGTAGAAAACAAATTCATAGAAAAAACACCGATTATCTCAGGACACCATCGCGTTTGATCACAATCACGTATATTTATGCAATACATTTTCCAAAATGTATGTATAGAAAATGTACAATGATGTGTATGTCCGAAATAATCCGTTTGAGGTACTGAAAATGACAAAAACAACCACATTAAAATGAACTCAGTGGAAACGTATCAGAATTCTTGATACATTGATGAGGACATTCAGTTATTAATCATGTAGAACAGTGGTATGATATGTCATGACAATTTTAGCAATTGTATTTATCTTGCAGTGTAGACAATTGGGTTAATATGAGAAAAATAAGCCTGATACCAGTTTGTGCATAAGTAAATATTTACACTTAAAGATGATGATAACAGGTTATAGCTATAAACATGCCAGTCTAGTGGTTTTAAAGGCAGCGGTAGGGCTGAAATGTTAAACCTACAGTAACTGTGAGGTTTTCCCTTTTGCCTCTCTAAAACAGAATCAAAGTTACAACAGTACCTAAAAAACGAATCAGAAATCTGTCACATACTGACAATGTATCTTACCGCTATGACGAACATACCTCACTTTTTCGATCCACAAAATCTTAGTATGAACATGTGTTAACCCTAATGTCCATTTTTAAAATACACTCAATGCTTCTTCAACAAAAAGAATGAAGATACATGACAGAGATGATAGAATCCCTCTTCTCTTTTCTTCCCTTACCATTCACAGCAAAGAGTATTCATGCTATTCAATCAATCAGGGTCGAGTGAGAACGAAAGGACAAACCAAAGAGCTCTCAAACAATATAGTTTTGGCCGTGGAGAAAGGAGACGGGGCAGAGATGAGTTTAGCTTCTGAAGACACCACTGCACTGCGTTCCGGCCTGCCTGACTAATTGCCTCCTGCTATGCGGAACCAATGTACGGAACCAATCTACTTGAGGATTTTGTGGTAGGGGTAGAGGGTGAGGGAGGAGGAGAATGCGTGGATGTCGTCAATGAACGTTGGCCAGCATGGGCGAGGTGGGAAGGTCAGCTTGGACACTTCTCTGTAGGATAAAGTGGAGGTCTTAGGGGCCTTAGTCCTCTTCCCCCTCTGTAGGGCTGGGGTTGGGGCCACAGCTGCTCTGCCTGGTTGTTCTCCTCTCCAAAGCCTACCACCTGACAGAAAGAGAGAGAGACACACACATACTTAAAACAGGAAATAGAGATTTCAAACTTAAATGGGGCATTCTGATGCACTGAATTTAACAGACCATTTTAAGTTATTTAATATCTTAATGACTTATCAGCCAAGATCCATAATCACAATAGGAGGATAGTGTCCACATGAAGCACAAGAGAAGTTGCATGTGTTGTCACAAAGGGCCTTGAAGTGAAGCATGGAGACAGGTGTCTGCCCACATGAAAAAATACTACAGTTTACTGTACAGTACCTTTTTAAAATATTTTATTGATTTTTATTTAACCTTTTATTTAACTAGGCAAGTCCAGTTAAGAACAAATTCTTATTTACAATGACAGCCTACCGGGGAACTGTGGGTTGACTGCCTTGTTCAGGGGCAGAGCAACATGTTTTTACCTTGTCGGTTCAGGGATTCGATCCAGCAACCTTTTGGTTACTGGCCCAACGCTCTAAACACTAGGCTACCTGCTGCCCACACTTAGAATAGACTTCTATAGTAAACTTTAGTATACACACAGTAGTATCCCTCAATCATGTGTATTACATACTATAAAATATTGTAGTATACTGTAGAATACTATAGTATTATTAACCAAAAAAACACTGCAGTAAATAGAACAATAATGTCCGCAAAAACACGACACTTTTTTTTACTATAGTAAATACTACAGTATTTAATTTGCATATCCCCATTCCCCTCCCCATATCCCACTCTGTTCCACCCATAAGTGAGAAACCTACATGCCAAATATAGACCATATTGTTCCATACAGGTTATACAAAATCTGTTCAGACCCCAGTCCTACCTACAGGTCTGTAAAATGTGCTCTTTTAGTATTTCTCCAGTAGGTTTCCTCAAGGAGAAAGCCACTTTTATGTCAAAGATAATAAAAACAAAAACACGAGTAAATACTTCGGTAATGACAGTAAATACTACAGTATATTACAGTCCGCAAAATGACTACAGTATACAACAATCCACAAAAATACGAATTACTATACTATATACTACTGTTTTTTTTCACTACAGTATTTATACAAGAGTTAACAGTTAATATTAGTCAGTCTTCCCTGTTGTGTTTTTGCAGCAATTTAAAAAAAGATGAAGTTGGCACCGAAGAACATGGCTGACGTTCTCCCAACCAATTGTGCAATTTAAAAAAAAATTATAATAATTTGCGTTTTGTGTAACTTATTTTTGTACATCATTTTGCTGCTACCATCTCTTATGACCCAAAATAACTTCTGGACATCAGAAAAGTAATTACTCACCGCGGACTTGAATAAACTTTTTCCTTTAAAGAGTCCGACGAGAAGGATATCCTGCTTTCACTGGAACAGGCCCATATCCACGCTTTTTGCGTGAAGAAAAGACGCCGGAAAAGGGGACGCAGATCAGGGATCCTTCTGAGAAGCCGGAGGCGAGCGAGTAAACTCCCAATGCCTTCCATTCTCCTTGCTAACGTGCAAAGAACGAAGAAACGGACAATATAGAGCTGGCTAGATTTTCCATGCACCGGCAGAACAGAGATACTACGTCTGGTAAGACGAGGGGTGTGGGTGTGTGTCTTTTTGTCAAGAACAGCTGGTGCACAATGTCTAATATTAAAGAAGTCTTGAGGTATTGCTTGCCTGAGGTAGAGTACCTTACGATAAGCTGTCGACCACACTATCTACCAAGAGAGTTCTCATCTGTATTATTCGTAGCCGTCTATTTACCACCACAAAGCGAAGCTGCCACTAAGATCGCTCTCAACCAACGCTATAAGGCCATAAGCAAAGAAGAAAATGCTCACCCAGAAGCGGCGCTCCTAGTGGCCAGGGACTTTAATTAATGCAGGCGGGATTAAATCAGTTTTACCAAATTTTTACCAGCATGTCACATGTGCAACCAGGGGGGAAAAAATCCTAGACCATCTTTACTCCACACACAGAGATGCATAGAAAGCTCTCCCCCGCCCTCCATTTGGCAAATCGGACCACAATTCTAAGGAAATACCAGTGACTCGCTCAATACGCAAGTGGTCAGATGACATGGATACTACATTACAGGACTGTTTTGCCTGCACAGACTGGAATATGTTTCATCCAATGGCATTGGGGAATACACCACCTCAGTCATCAACTTCATCAATAAGTGCATCGATGACATCGTCCCCACAGTGACTGCACGTACATATCCCAACCAGAAGCCATGGATTACAGGCAACAAGCGCATTGAGCTAAAGGCTAAAGCTGCCACTTTCAAGGAGCGGGAGACTAATCAGGACACTTGTAAAAAATCCCGCTATGCCCTCAGACGAACCATCAAACAAGCAAAGCGACAATACAAGATTAATATTGAATCCTACTACATCGGCTCTCACGCTTGTCGGATCTTGCAGGGCTTGAAAACTATTGCGGACCACAAAGGGAAACCCAGATGCGAGCTGCCCAGTGACGCGAGCCTACCAGATGAGCTAAATACCTTTTATGCTCACTTTGAGGAAAGCAACACTGAAGCATGCACGAGAGCACCAGCTGTTCTGGATGTCTGTGTGAAAACGCTCTCGGTAGCCGATGTGAACAAAACCTTTAAACAGGTCAATATTCACAAAGCCGCTGGGCCAGACGGATTACCAGGACGTGTACTCAAAGCATGCACGGACCAACTGGCAAGTGTCTTCACTGACATTTTCAACCTCTCCCTGACGGAGTCTTTAACTTCTTGCTCCTACTTGAGACGCAGATGTCTCAAGTAGACACCTGGAAATGCAAATGCGCTACGCTAAATGCTAAATGTACTCGTTAAAACTCAAACCTTCATCAAAATTCACATGCAGGGTATTGAATTAAAGCTACACTCGTTGTGAACCTAGCCAACAAGTCAGATTTTTAAAATGCTTTTCGGCGAAAGCATGAGAAGCTATTATCTGATAGCATGCAACACCCCAAAATGCCTGAATGCGATGTAAACAAAGATTTAGCTTAGCCGGCGCTACACAAAACGCAGAAATAAAATATAAAACATTCATTACCTTTGACGAGCTTCTTTCTTGGCACTCCTATATGCCCCATAAACATCACTATTGGGTCTTTTTTTCGTTTAAATCGGTCCATATATACCCAAAATAGCTTTCTATGGAAGCTGTGTCATTCAGAAAAAAACATTGTTTTTAAACGCTGCGTCATTTTTTAAAATTAAAAAAGTCGACGATAAACTTTCACAAAACACTTCGAAATACTTTTGTAATCCAACTTTAGGTATTAGTAAACGTTTATAATCTATCAAAATGATTACAGGGCGATGTATATTCAATAGCTCCTCGTCTTCAAATCAATGGCTGCCAATGTGCACATTCAAAACATCCTGGTGGAGACCGGAAGAAATTGAATCCAGTTAGTTGGATTTACCAAGAAAAAAGTCCCTGGAAAATGACGACAATGGCGACATCGTGTGGAATCTGTAGGAATTGCATGCAGGTCGATAATTAATTTTGTGCCCTTTTAACAACCCATGAAAGTGACGCATGGAAATAATTTTTAGCTTTCAGAGAGCAGTTTTTCTTGCGCTTTTCGATGAAACACACAATCTGTTATAGTCACAGCCGTGATTTAACCAGTTTTAGAAACTTCAGAGTGTTTTCTATCCACACATACTAATCATATGCATATACTATATTCCTGGCATGAGTAGCAGGACGCTGAAAAGTTGTGCGATTTTTAACAGAATGTTCGAAAAAGGAAGGGGTAGACTTAAGAGGTTTTAATACCTACAAGCAGACCACCATAGTCCCTGTGCCCAAGGAAGCGAAGGTAACCTGCCTAAATGATTACCGCCCCGTGGCACTCACATCGGTAGCCATGAAGTGCTTTGAAAGGCCGGCCATGGCTCACATCAGCAGCATCCTCCTGGACACCCTAGGCCCACTCCAATTTGCATACCGCCCCAACAGATCCACAGATGATGCAATCTCAATCGCACTCCACACCGCCCTTTCTCACCTGGACAAAAGGAACACCTATGTGAGAATGCTGTTCAACTACAGCTCAGCGTTCAACACCATAGTGCCCACGAAGCTCATCTCTAAGCTAAGGACACTGGGACTAAACACCTCCCTTTGCAACTGGATCCTGGACTTCCTGACGGGCAACAACACGTCCGCCACGCTGATCCTCAAAAGTGGGGCCCCTCAGTACTTAGTTCCCTCCTGTACTCCCTGTTCACCCACGACTGCGTGGCCAAACACAACTCCAACACCATCATTAAGTTTGTTGACGACACAACAGTGGCCTGATCACCGACAACAATGAGATGGCCTATAGGGAGGAGGTCAGAGAACTGGCAGTGTGGTGCCAGGACAACAACATCTCAATGTGAGCAGGACAAAGGAGCTGATCGTGGACTACAGGAAAAGGCGGGCCAAACAGGCATCTATTAACATCGACGGGGCTGTAGTAGAGCGAGTCGAGAGTTTCAAGTTCCTTGGTGTCCACATCACCAACTAACTATCATGGTCCAAACATACCAAGACAGTTGTGAAGAGGATGACAAAACCCTTTCCCCCCTCATGAGACTGAAAAGATTTGGCATGGGTCCCCAGATCCTCAAAATGTTCTACAGCTGCACCATTGAGAGCATCCTGACCGGTTGCATCACCTCCTGTTATGGCAACTGCTCGGCATCTGACCGTAAGGTGCTACAGAGGGTAGTGCAAACGGCCCAGTACATCACTGGGGCCAAGCTTCCTGCCATCCAGGACCTATATAATAGGCGGTGTCAGAGGAAAGCCCTAAAAATTGTCAGAGACTCTAGTCACCCAAGTTATAGACTGTTTTCTCTGCTACCACACAGCAAGCGGTACCGGAGCGCTTGCCATCTAGGACCAAAAGGCTCCTCAACAGCTTCTACCCCCAAGCCATTAGACTGCTGAACAATTCATAAAAATCGCCACCCGGACAATTTATATTGACCCCCCCCCCCCCCCCTTGCACACTGCTACTACTCACTGTTTGTTTGTTACCTATGCATAGTCACTTCGCCCCCACCTACAAGTACAGATTACCTCAACTAGCCTGTACACCTGCACCCTGACTTGGTACCGGTGCCCCCTGTATATAGCCTTGTTATTGTTATTCTTATTGAGCTTCAGAAAATCAGATTTTTTTTTCTCCAAACCATTTATTTTCTACCATCTCCGACAAAACATCTTCCCTCATGTTTTCAATTTCCACTGTAATGACAATAGTCCACTAACTATTTGAAAGAAAATAACACTTGATTGTTGTGCTAGTTCATGGTTAGACGGGCATTGAGGTGACTCGCAGAACACTTCATGTGCCTCCTCCTTTCTCTGTATGTGAAAAGGCACACTTGAACCGTGCATTGTTTTGACAACAGCAAATAATCCATTTTCCTTCGTTGGATCCAGGAACTGGCTGGGCAGGTTTGAAGTTGAAGTGACATCCCCACTGTGAACACCTGAGTACTTAATACATGCTTGGCCAGATTTTTCCATTTTTTTTCATTTTGTCTTTGGGGCGTACTACCGTTTGCTAGTTTTTACAGTTGAAGTCGGAAGTTTACATACACCTTAGCCAAATACATTTCAACTCAGTTTTCCACAATTCCTGACATTTAATCCTAGTAAAAATTAATTGTCTTAGGCCACTTTATTTTAAGAATGTGAAATGTCAGAATAATAGTGGAGTGATTTATTTCAGCTTTTATTTCTTTCATTACATTCCCGGTGGGTCAGAAGTTGACATACACTCACAATTAGTATTTGGTAGCTTTGCCTTTAAATTGTTTAACTTGGGTCAAACGTTTCGGGTAGCCTTCCACAAGCTTCCCACAATAAGTTGGGGGAATTTTGGCCCATTCCTCCTGACAGAGCTGGTGTAACTTAGTTAGGTTTGTAAGGCCTCCTTGCTCGCACACGCTTTTTCAGTTCTGCCCACACATTTTCTGTGATGGCCACTCCAATACCTTGACTTTGTTGTCCTTAAGCCATTTTTCCACAACTTTGGAAGTATGCTTGGTGTCATTGTCCATTTGGAAGACCCATTTGCAACCAAGCTTTAACTTCCTGATTGATGTCTTGAGATGTTGCTTCAATATATCCACATCATTTTACTTTCTTATTATGCCATCTATTTTGTGAAGTGCACCAGTCCCTCCTGCAGCAAAGCACTCCCACAACATGATGCTGCCACCCCCGTGCTTCATGGTTGGGATGATGTTCTTTGGCTTGCAAGCGTTCCCCTTTTTCCTTCAAAAATAAATGGTCATTATGGCCAAACAGTTCCATTTTTGTTTCATCAGACCAGAGGACAATTCTTCAAAAAGTATGATCTTTGTCCCCAGTTGTAACCCTTTTTTATGGCGGCTTTGAAGCAGTGGCTTCTTCCTTGCTGAGCGGCCTTTCCGGTTATATTGATATAGGACTCATTTTACTGTGGATATAGAAACTTTTGCATTTGTTTCCTCCAGCATCTTCACAAGGTCCTTTGCTGTTGTTCTGGGATGGATTTGCACTATTCGCACCATTGTACGTTCATCTCTAGGAGACAGAACGCTTCTCCTTCCTGAGCGGTATGACAGCTACGTGGTCCCATGGTGTTCATACTTGCGTACTATTGTTTGTACAGATGAACGTGGTACCTTCAGTCATTTGGAAATTGCTCCCAAGGATGAATCAGACTTGTGGAGGTCTACACATTTTTTCCTGAGGTCTTAGCTGATTTATTTTGATTTTCCCATGATGTCAAGCAAAAAGGCTTGAGTGTGTGATGTCCCTGCCTCTCCCCCTGGTGGGTGATGTCCCATGGCTTTTATTCAAGTCTTGGAGGAACTGATTCTTATTCAAAAACAAAGACTCGCAAAAACAATGGAAGTGAGCCTGCACCCTAAAACCAAGGTTGCACTTGTAGATGGAACAGCCTGTGGGAACAAACACAAAACGCAGAATACATTAACTCCAGATAAAGAATAATGAGCACTAGTGACAAATATCTCTGCTGAAAATATTATTGACAAACTTTTATTTTGAATTGCTCTGCCAAGGTGAGCATTTAAATGAAGGTTTAGTTTGCTTCAGTCGGTGGCCTTAAAGATTGTAGAGGTGCTGAAACTCTCATTCCCACTTGTTTTTATCACTCTTTGACTACTGCAGCGCCATTCACTACGGACTCCCCACCAAAACACTGGACAGACTTCAACATGTAAAAAATGCAGTTGAGAGTCCTCGCACACGCGAGACCTTGGGGACTACATCAACCCACCCTCATCAAACTCCACTATCTCCAAGTTCAATACAGGATCATCTTCAAATTGCTCATGCTCACCTACAAAGCACTCAATGGACTGGCGCCCACATACATTACTGACCACCTGCACCCCTTCACTCCCACCTGTTCACTTCACTCCTCTGACACTTGCCTCCTCACCCTCCCTCGCACCAGGCTCTGCTCCATGTGAGACCAGACTTTTAGCAATGCAGCTCCCCAACGTTGGAACTCCCTCTCCATGTCAACCTCACAATCCATGCACATATTCAGGTCCACACTAACACACTTCTTCACACAGGCTTACCTGGATTCTCTGTTGTCTTAGCTTTTATCTTCTGTCTAGTTCACGTCCCTGGTTAGTCTCATCATGTTTAGTGTTCTCCATGATTAGTCTGTCATCATGTTTAGTGTGCTTTTATATACTTATTTAATATATGATTATTGTTTTTTTTGTATCCTGTTGACTTCGGTGTCATGCAAATATGTAAGTATAGTAATACTTTTTAAAATTTAGAATTTGTTCCTTTCTAAATGAACATCAAGGAAAAGTCCCTAGCGGACGAAACCGATATGACGGCTTGGTAGACAAAGGAAAGCAGTGGGGAAAGCTCAAGAGCAGGAAACTCAGTGGAACCACTGTAATACAGTTCATAACTACACTGATGTAAATGAACATGCACTACTTTGAACATGAACAGCCGCTCATTAGAAAATTAAATAGCAATTTACATATTTACAAGTGTATGCCTTTGTTGTCCCTCTCTGTGATTGCCGGTCCGTCCGTCTGCTGGATAATAGTTCATCAGAGGGTCTCTGGTTGCGTTCCCCAGAAGTCCCAAGGTCTTTCGTGGTTGTAGGTTGTTATAATGGATACGTCAGAGTACCATTCAGAGATGTTCTTAGATTGGATGTGTTTACCAGACTAAAGTATTGAAACAGCTGCAGCCCGAATAATTGGTCTTTAGTTTGTAGATTTTCACAATTTCAGCGTGGGGATGATCTCCACGTTCTCTGGTCTTGTCCTTTTGTAGAGTTGTAGTTTAAACCACTTCACACCAGCATGTTTTGGTCTCTAGAGAGTAGTAGCCATTTAAACGTGGCGACCCCATCACGGCGTTATCTTGACTAATGTAAAACATTTTGGAAGTGGCTTTTATACTAGAGTAGAAAAGGGGGCGTTCCATGATGTAAATGTCTGTGCTCACGGGGGTTTGGTCACTGACTAGTTAAAACTTTATATGAAAACCCTTACTCATTTAGAAGGCTAACATCACTTTTCATCTTTTCAAAAGTATTCCTATACTCTATCATTTATTTGATACAACATTCAGATGTAAACCCCATAATTGAGAAGTGTATACAAACAAAGAAACAGTAATGTTTGTCTCCTGTCCTTCATGAGGTCACCAAATGAAACAAACTTGACATGACTGTTCCTTAAGTGTCCACGGACCACTCCAACTGCTTGGAATAAAGAAATACTGTTAAATTATTCAACCTTTTGACGTTACCATACTGCAGTCTTTCTCTGTGGTAACAAAGGGATTCTCAACCTTCATTTTGGCTGAGGGGGGTACAGAGTTTTAGGTATTTATGACCATCAAACCTGTGGTGGGAGAGAGAGGGCTATGGTCCTCATCCAAAAAGGGCACGTCATGACAGGGTAGACCTTTCCTGTGCAGGGTAGACCTTTCCTGTGTTATCATGTTTGGTTCAGACGATATGATGGAAAATACATTGTCCAGTAATGGCATAATAGCATAATGGCCTCCACGGAAGCCAGGGGGCATTTGTGATGATGTGCATGGTATCATTGTAATCATTGACCATCAAAACACAGGGGTAGACATCACCTATTCTGTGTTATCATGTTTGATTCTGAAGATATGATGCAAAATACATTATTTGGTATGGCGGAATGGAAAATGGCTGCCGCGGCCGCCAAGAGGCGTTTTTGCGACGCCTCCGTATCCGAAAATGTGAAGGAACCAAGGACCTAAATTGTACAAGTGTACCAAGTTTCATGCTTTTGTCGCCAAAAACTTGGCACATTGCCTGGACGAGAAGGCAGAGGCTGCGGGGCCTGGTTTTCATAGCTGACTTTGAAAAGGCTTTTGATAAAGTACGACTGGAGTTTATATATAAATGCCTAGAATATTTCAATTTTGGAGAACCTCTTTAAAAAAATGAGTTAGTTATATATATATATATATATATATATAGTAACTCTAGGTGTAAAATAGTAAATAATGGCTACATCAAAGTTTTAAACCGTCAAGAGGAGTAAAACAAGGTTGTCCACTATCGGCATATCTATTTATTATTACCATTGAAATGTTAGCTGAAAAAATTTGATCCAACAATAATATTAAGGGATGAGAAATCCATGGCTTAAAAACAAAGGTGTCATTCATTGTACACTGATTCATGTTTTTTTTTAAAACCACAATTAGAATCCCTCCACAGCCTCAGAGGATCTAGATATTTTTTCTAACCTCTGGATTAAAACCAAATGATGGTAGGTCTACTATATTATGTATCGGATCACTAAAAAAATCTACTTTTACATTACTGTATAGTTTACCAATAAAAAGGTCTGATGTGGACATACTCGGTAGACATATCCCGAAAGAAAGAAATGATCTCACTCCAATACATTTTTATACAAAGTTAGCAAAAATAGATATTATCTTGCTACTATGGAAAGGAAAATACCTATTTGTGGAAAAATCGCCCTGATGAACTCTTTAGTCATATCACAGTTGACCTATTTGCTTGTGGTTTTTCCTACACCTAACCTGCTTTTTTATTTACATGAACAAAAAAGTTTCCATTTTATTTGGAATGGCAAGCCAGACAAAATTAAAAGGGTCTATTTATATAATTAATGTGAATTCAGAGGGCAGAAATGATTAAATATTAAAGCATTAGACCTCTCACTAAATGCATCAGTCATACAAAAGTTATACTTAAATCCGAAATGGTCTCTAGTAAATTAGTAAGAATGTCTCACCCCATGTTCAATAATGGCCTTTTTCCCTTTATTCAGATTACAACTGCTCACTTTCGGTTATTTGAAAACGAAATAATCTCCAATATATTGTTATTTTTTAAACAAGCCTTAGAAAGTTGTTTGCAATTTTTGTTTAATCCACCTGAAAAGACTGAACAAATAATACAACAAATATTGTGGTTAAACTCTAATATACTAATTGATTTTTTTTTTAAACAACGTATTTTTTTTATAAAATCTTTTTTTTTTAATGTATAGTTTTTGGTAATTATATCATAAATAGGACTGGTGGAGTTATTTCACACATGCAGCTAACACAGACATATGGGAATGTCTGCTCTACTCAAAATTACAACCAACCAACCAGCATTACCACAAAAATGGAAGAGGCAAGTGGAAGGGGGAAAAAGTAAGGAACTTGTCTGTCGGGCCCTGCATTAAAGACCAAAAGTTAAAGAAAATGGTGATAAATAAAAATAGTTTCATTTAAGGACCAAAAAAATGTACAGCTGTGCCATGTAAATTGCAAAATAGTTGGGAAGACATTTTCGATATACCGATTCCATGGCACATGGTCTATGAATTGACACGCAAAATGACGCTGGAACTTCACATTTTAAAATTTAAATGATTATACCAAATTCTTGCAACCAATAGAATATTATATATATATTATATATGGGGGATATATATATATATATATATATATATATATATATATATATATGGGATACAATCTTCCCAGCTCTGCAGATTTTGCTGCGAGGAGGCAGAGTCCTTAGATCTTTTATTTTGGTACTGTCCATATGTAGCTCGTTTTTGGTCACAGGTCCAGGAATGGCGGAAGAATTGCAACATTTACCTAGAACTAACTCTGCAGAGAGCAATACTGGGTGATTTGAAAAGTCAGTCTTTTCAAGTTATTGGATCAATAATTATTTTAGCAATTTTTTTAAAATGTTATTTACAATCTGTAGAAGCTATGAGAATAGAAAGGTTCAGTACTTTTGTGAAGCATCACAGCACAGTTGAAAAATATATGGCAAATAGAAATACAAAATGGATGGTGTTAAGAGATAAATGGGAGGGGTTGAATGGAGCTGAATGGTGGGACTAATAACAACAAGATAACAAATGTAGAACATACGGGGTCTGTAAAATGTATATAGGTTCAGAAATGTTGTCAAATAGCACAGTTACAAATAGAAATCAAACTGGATGGACATCAGAAATGGAGGAAGGCCAGGACTAAAAACAAACAAAATATAACTATTGTAAAATAGATTGTCTGAAAATGTGTATAGTATGTATAAACTGAAGGTAGAAGTGTAAGTGTTATTGTTTATTAGTTTACTCCAATTGGGGGAGGGGTGGTATGGTTTGCGGGGAATAATAACGGTATATTCAAAAAAAAAGTGTGTATATACAGTGCCTTGCGAAAGTATTCGGCCCCTTGAACTTTGCGACCTTTTGCCACATTTCAGGCTTCAAACATAAAGATATAAAACTGTATTTTTTTGTGAAGAATCAACAACAAGTGGGACACAATCATGAAGTGGAACGACATTTATTGGATATTTCAAACTTTTTTAACAAATCAAAAACGGAAAAATTGGGCGTGCAAAATTATTCAGCCCCTTTACTTTCAGTGCAGCAAACTCTCTCCAGAAGTTCAGTGAGGATCTCTGAATGATCCAATGTTGACCTAAATGACTAATGATGATAAATACAATCCACCTGTGTGTAATCAAGTCTCCGTATAAATGCACCTGCACTGTGATAGTCTCAGAGGTCCGTTAAAAGCGCAGAAAGCATCATGAAGAACAAGGAACACACCAGGCAGGTCCGAGATACTGTTGTGAAGAAGTTTAAAGCCGGATTTGGATACAAAAAGATTTCCCAAGCTTTAAACATCCCAAGGAGCACTGTGCAAGCGATAATATTGAAATGGAAGGAGTATCAGACCACTGCAAATCTACCAAGACCTGGCCGTCCCTCTAAACTTTCAGCTCATACAAGGAGAAGACTGATCAGAGATGCAGCCAAGAGGCCCA
>NC_092156.1:63226450-63241450 GCF_045791955.1 Oncorhynchus clarkii lewisi
GGCTGCTACAGTAATGTTGTAATGGGACACTAGGCTGCTAGAGTAATGTTGTAACGAGGCACTAGGCTGCTACATTAATGTTGTAATGAGGCACTAGACTGCTACAGTAATGTTGTAATGAGGCACTAGACTGCAACAGTAATGTTGTAATGAGGCACTAGGCTGCTACAGTAATGTTGTAATGAGGCACTAGGCTGCTAGAGTAATGTTGTAATGAGGCACTAAGCTGCTACAGTAATGTTGTAATGAGGCACTAGACTGCAACAGTAATGTTGTAATGAGGCACTAGGCTGCTACAGTAATGTTGTAATGAGGCACTAGGCTGCTACAGTAATGTTGTAATTAGGTACTAGGCTGCTACAGTAATGTTGTAATGAGGCACTAGACTGCAACAGTAATGTTGTAATGAGGCACTAGGCTGCTACAGTAATTCTGTAATGAGGCACTAGACTGCTACAGTAATGTTGTAATGAGGCACTAGGCTGCTACAGTAATGTTGTAATGAGGCACTAGGCTGCTACAGTAATGTTGTAATGAGGCACTAGGCTGCTACAGTAATGTTATAATGAGGCAATAGGCTGCTACAGTAATGTAATGAGGCACTAGACTGCAACAGTAATGTTGTAATGAGGCACTAGGCTGCTACAGTAATGCTGTAATGAGGCACTCGACTGCTACAGTAATGTTGTAATGAGACAATAGCCTGTTGTCAGGTCTGTTTGTACTGTGCTATGGTCGTTGTAATGAGGCAGTAGGCAGAACAGTAGCCTGGTGTAAGGTCTGATTGTACTGTGTTAAGGTCGTTGTAATGAGGCAGTAGGCAGAACAGTAGCCTGGTCTAAGGTCTGATTGTACTGTATTATGGTCGTTGTAATGAGGCAGTAGGCAGAACAGTAGCCTGGTCTCAGGTCTGTTTGTACTGTGTTATGGTCGTTGTAATGTAGCTACTGTAACACACTAGTGCCAAACACCTGCTAATGTTACAACCACAGAAATATAAGTCAATGGTAAATGTTCTAGTTATTTTATTTCTATAGTCCAGACACCCCATTTCAGTCTTTGTCACCACCACATTAACGAACCCCGACTCACGGTCACACATCACACATCTTATCCCATAAGGATCCGGGAGGACTATTATTTTGGGAAATACAACTCATATAGACATAACCCATCACCATACACACAACACCCCTACAAATGCATAAGCATGAGTTGGACACATTATCATCCACACAGTAACACAGTGTGTGTGTTTGTTTGTGAGAGAGAGCTATAGGCTACCTCCGAAGGGAATCATGGCGGTCACGGGGGAATCGACTGGTCTGCTACGGTTACTAATGGACAGCAGCTGTTGTTAATAATCCATTAATTATTGCAGAAGTGGTTCAGGGGACCTGTGGTGTATGTGTGAGTGGTTCAGGGGACCTGTGATGTATGTGTGAGTGGTTCAGGGGACCTGTGATGTATGTGTGAGTGGTTCAGGGGACCTGTGGTGTATGTGTGAGTGGTTCAGGGGACCTGTGAGATTCATAACGCCAGAGAGAGAGAGAATGTGTGATGTAGTACATGCTTACAAAGGGCCATTTCCACTGTCCGAAGAAGCAATTAGACACAAAATGCTGCTTGCTAGTGAAACACTGGTCTCTCTCTCTCTCTCGCTCTCTCTCTGTCGCTATCTTTCCCCTTCCCCTCTTGCGCTCTCTCGCTCTCTCGCTCTCTCTCTCTCTCTGTGAGCTAGGGTAAAAAAAGGACCTCATACGGTAAAACTTTAAATTAAATGGCAAAGTTCTACGGTATGTATGAGATGCTGCTGCCCTCAAGCAGTAAAGATGAGATGTGTTTGAATAGTAACACAATCAATATCATGCTGTGTATTGAACTCTCCAGTCCACCCTACATGAGAAAAAGATGAGCATCTATTTATCATCACACTAAGCCCCACAAACACACACGGACAACCACTTGAAAAACATGATTCACTTAAGTCTTTAGAAAAATGAACTATCCGTCAACATAACATTTTCTTGTGTGCAACAGTAGATGCATATTCAATCAACCACTTCGGAAAAAACTGCTTTCTTAGAGCAGCTGGCTCTCTCTCTGTTATAATGCACTACGGCTCAACAGTGTGGCCAATGTACTGAGTGTTGTCGGGAGTCAGATTACTGCTAGTAATCAAACAGTAATCTGCATTAACGGCTCTTAATTGTTGAAACATCACTGATAGAACTAGACCAACACAGAAGTAGAGAAAGCCTCTCTCTTGATCATGTGGTTGATCAGGGTTATGTGGTGCATCAACAAGGACAAGGATGAACAAGGAGAAAGAGTCACTGGTGTTTGTGTGTGTGTGTGTGTGTGTGTGTGTGCGAATGTGTGCGTACAATATGTGTGTTTGTGTGGTTGGCCCTATGCCATTACTACTGTGTGATAATAATGCAGCAGCTTCAGCTCAGGCTAGACACCACCAGCTCTGACAGCTATAAATACACTGATCAGTTCACATACACAGATCAGATGAACTACACAGATCAAATGACATACACAGATCAGATGATATACACAGATCAGATGACATACACAGATCAGATGACATACACAGATCAGATGACATACCCAGATCAGTTGACATACACAGATCAGATGACATACACAGATCAGATTGAACATGATGCCATGGTGGAAGACAAGAGCTGTGTTTGAATACTCATACTAACCGCACTATTTGTGAGGTGATTGAGTAAATAGTATGCTTATTGGTCATAGTATGGATATAGTTAGTATGCTGAAAGTCCCCGGATGTCGTACTAAATTCGCCAAAATACGAAGTATACACGCATAGGACACGATTTCCGTACTTTGGGGCCTATAATGCAATTCCGTAGGAAATGGGAATGGCTTCACATTGTTTTCAGATTTGAAGAAAATAGAGGAAAATATGCAGCAGAAGTCCGACGAGAGCGGATACAAATTCATTGATTTAACTAATTATGACAAATGTTAAGAAAATGTTGTGCAATGTAAAAGTAATGACTTTTCAAATAAGTTACCTTCCACGTTATGTTGGCTGACAATTTGTTAGCTACGCTGTATTTACGAACCACACAGCATATAATTACAGCAGTATGCACCCGTGTGTTAGCTAGCTACCTAACGTTAGTTGGCTACTTATACATCAAACTTGCCAGTATATTAACTATAGGCTGTCTAACTACCCAACGTCTATTGACTTGATTATTCCCATCATTCTTAGCTCAGCTAAATGGTATAGTATAGTCGGTGTGCGTTCTCAATGGACATTCGGGTGCTTTCGTAAATTCGCTCTGGCTATTGTCTGAGTGTACCAGAGTACAGAATGACACATTTACCAGCGTTCAACACCAGTTGAATATGCCCGATGTCAGTTAACATCAGCAAAAAAGCGTAAACAGTCACCAACGCTCTGGATAACATGAAAACTGCCTAACCAGCTCTGCTAGGGCGAGTAAAATGGTCAAAGTGGTCTCATTTGTGTCTGGAAGTAGCTAGCAAGCTATCCAACATTAGCTTGGGTGCTTGACAGCCGTTGTAAGGTCAGAACGCTCAAATCAACCCTACTCCTCAGCCCAAGTGTCCAGTGCGCGCACCGAGAGCTAAACGCTCTGAATTTACAAACGGACAATCTGACAACGCTCTGAATTTACAAACGGACAATCTGACAACGCTCTGAATTTACGAGTGCACTCTGGCACTCCACATTGAATTTAAGAACACACCCAAAGTCGTAAAATGTCTAACTAGTAATTTGTTACGCTAACTAGCTAGCAAGAGGTTGCATAGCAACAGCATCAACTTCGAATCGCTAGTACGCTCAACTGAAAGCATAATGTTCCTTTACATTATACAGTACTAAAGTGAACTAATAGTATATAGTATGTTGTATATACTCATTAAGTATGTAGTATACAGTATGTTAGTATGGGTATTCGAACACAGCTAAGGTCTTCCTAAAATGATAAGGCAAACCATACATTACTCACAGTTCTATGTGTGTGTGTGTGTGTGTGTGCATCATGAATGTATAAGATTGTGTGAATGTAATACAAGTATTTCGTTCTAGTTCTGAAATTTTAGCTACAGCCTTCTAGCTTTACTGCACTGTCTTCTAGCTGTACTACACTGTCTTCTAGATTTAATACACTGTCTTCTAGCTGTACTACACTGTTTTCTAAATTTAATACACTCTCTTCTAGATTTAATACACTCTCTTCTAGATTTAATACACTGTCTTCTAGCTGTACTACACTGTCTTCTAGCTGAACTACACTGTCTTCTAGCTGAACTACACTGTCTTCTAGCTTTACTACACTGTCTTCTAGCTGTACTACACTGTCTTCTAGCTGTACTACACTGTCTTCTAGCTTTAATACACTGTCTTCTACACTTTGCTGTTTCACTCCACCTGGACCTGTCAACAAAGCCCTTTCCTCTCGCCCAGTGCACCTCAATCCAACACTTCCAATCATCGGTGAGAGTGAGTGAGTGAGTGAGTGAGTGCACGAAGGCGATTGCTCTCCTACTCTTCCTCCCCCTGGGTAGACTCTCTTATAGAGAGAGTGCTTTTAGGTTACCTGGCAATCACAGAGGTGAACAACAACATGCAGTCCAAAGATAGGTACTGGACACGCACGCACGCGCACACGCACACACACACACACACACAGACACACACACACACACACGCACACACACAAGATGCGTGGGTTGACTCATAACCCGCAGTCCCCGCGATTATACAGATGTAATTTGAGCCAGTTTGCTACAGCAGGAAATTAATGCTGCAGCAACAGAAAATGTGAATTATTATGTGGATTATAATTAATGGACATTTTTTTAGGGGTTGATATATTTTTCGTAAGGGAAAATCAAGTCTGAAATTTCAAAGTGGACATTTTTAAACCTTTTTAAACCTCAATCACACTACAAGTTTTTGAATTATTTGTGAAGTTTTAATTTTCTCCTGCAACAGGGTGATCAAACTAAGATCCTACACCTGTGTCCGCGGGGCGGGCGGGTTTAGGGTCATGAAATATTGTGTGGATGAAGGGTGGGTTTAGGTTCATGAAATACACTGCTCAGAAAAATAAAGGGAACACTTAAACAACACAATGTAACTCCAAGCAATCACACTTCTGTGAAATCAAACTGTCCACTTAGGAAGCAACACTGATTGACAATAAATTTCACATGCTGTTGTGCAAATGGAATAGACAACAGGTGGAAATTATAGGCAATTAGCAAGACACCCCCAATAAAGGAGTGGTTCTGCAGGTGGTGACCACAGACCACTTCTCAGTTCCTATACTTCCTGGCTGATGTTTTGGTCACTTTTGAATGCTGGCGGTGCTTTCACTCTAGTGGTAGCATGAGACGGAGTCTACAACCCACACAAGTGGCTCAGGTAGTGCAGCTCATCCAGGATGGCACATCAATACAAGCTGTGGCAAGAAGGTGCAGGATGTTTTTCATTTGCCAGAGAACACCAAGATTGGTAAATTCGCCACTGGCGCCCTGTGCTCTTCAGAGATGAAAGCAGGTTCACACTGAGCATGTGACAGACGTGACAGAGTCTGGAGACGCCGTGGAGAACGTTCTACATCCTCCAGCATGACCGGTTTGGCGGTGGGTCAGTCATGGTGTGGGGTGGCATTTCTTTGGGGGGCCGCACAGCCCTCCATGTGCTCGCCAGAGGTAGCCTGACTGCCATTAGGTACCGAGACGAGATCCTCAGACCCCTTGTAAGACCATATGCTGGTGCGGTTGGCCCTGGGTTCCTCCTAATGCAAGACAATGCTAGACCTCACGTGGCTGGAGTGTGTCAGCAGTTCCTGCAAGAGGAAGGCATTGATGCTATGGACTAGCCCGCCCGTTCCCCAGACCTGAATCCAATTGAGCACATCTGGGACATCATGTCTCGCTCCATCCACCAACGCCACGTTGCACCACAGACTGTCCAGGAGTTGGCGGATGCTTTAGTCCAGGTCTGGGAGGAGATCCCTCAGGAGACCATCCGCCACCTCATCAGGAGCATGCCCAGGCGTTGTAGGGAGGTCATACAGGCACGTGGAGGCCACACACACTACTGAGCCTCATTTTGACTTGTTTTAAGGACATTACATCAAAGTTGGATCAGCCTGTAGTGTGGTTTTCCACTTTCATTTTGAGTGTGACTCCAAATCCAGACCTCCATGGGTTGATAAATTTGATTTCCATTGATCATTTTTGCGTGATTTTGTTGTCAGCACATTCAACTATGTATAGAAAAGAGTATTTAATAAGAATAGTTCATTCATTCAGATCTAGGATGTGTTATTTTAGTGTTCCCGTTATTTTTTTGAGCAGTGTATTTTGTGGATGAAGGGTGTGTGGGTGGTGGGCGGGTTGGACAAAGAGAAAATGATCCATATAAAAATTCCATAAACGTATGATAATTCTTGTGCAATTCATATCTATATGATACATTGAGGTTTTTCTTTCATGATTTTGATCTGGCATTCGGGCGTAAACCTAAACTTTACGGCCTAACTGTACGTGTGCCAAATATACGTCGATAGCCAAATGTTATTGGGAACTTGGGCAGAAAAAGTTAACGGCGATCCACTGAGGCAAAAAGGACAAAAGTGTTCCGTACATATTGTATATTAGCGGGTTAGGGTCGGGTGCAGGCCTCCTATTTATCACAGATAGTCGGGCGGTTGCAGACGGGTTATTAGCAATTGCTGGTGGGTGCGGGTCAACAAACGGCTGACCCGCGCATCACTAACAGACACACACACACACTCACTCACTGAGACGAGTGTGAAGGGAGAGTCAGCATATATTTATCAATGTGTGCATGTCTGTTTAGATGCACTTTACTTTTCTAACACTGTGTGTGTGTGAGTGTGAGTGTGAGTGTGTGTGTGTGTGTGTGTGTGTGAGTGTGCGTGAGTGTGTGTGTCTGTGCACATGTCTATTTGTGGTGGTCCATTCATTCACATCAGTGAACAAAGCCATAGGCTGTCACTGCAGACCGTTGATGGCGCCGGCTCACACAGAGAGAGAGGAAGAGGAAGAGAGATAGGAGGCCAAGGTTAGTTGAAGGAGGAGAGAAAGGAGGAGGGAGGGATTTTGTATTGATTAGAAGTGATGTGCTGAGTGGCGGCATGGCGGTGTTAATTAGTCGGTTATGATGAGGGCTGGAAGAGCTCATTAGATTGAGAGCGTTCATTACTTCCTCACGTTAATGTAAATACTATCATGTTAGCATGACCACTCCTCTTCCTCCTCCTCCTCCTCCACAGTGGCTTTTAGACTCTCAGTTCACCTCAGTTAGAGATCTGTCTGTCTGAATGTTGTCTGAATGGTGGTGACGGTCACTGTTACCTTGTACTGTCTGATATCTGTTTATCTAACCAAACACACAACCACATAAAAAAATAAAGAAGACGGGGATAAAGGGAAGAGTGGAAGAGACATTTGGAGGGACATGGTGAGTGGAAGAGACATGATGGAGAGAGGAGAGGGATGTTTGGAGGGACATGGTGAGTGGAAGAGACATGATGGAGAGAGGAGAGGGATGTTTGGAGGGACATGGTGAGTGGAAGAGACATGATGGAGAGAGGAGAGGGATGTTTGGAGGGACATGGTGAGTGGAAGAGACATGATGGAGAGAGGAGAGGGATGTTTGGAGGGACATGGTGAGTGGAAGAGACATGATGGAGAGAAGAGAGGGATGTTTGGAGGGACATGGTGAGTGGAAGAGACATGATGGAGAGAGGAGAGGGATGTTTGGAGGGACATGGTGAGTGGAAGAGACATGATGGAGAGAGGAGAGGGATGTTTGGAGGGACATGGTGAGTGGAAGAGACATGATGGAGAGAGGAGAGGGATGTTTGGAGGGACATGGTGAGTGGAAGAGACATGATGGAGAGAGGAGAGGGATGTTTGGAGGGACATGGTGAGTGGAAGAGACATGATGGAGAGAGGAGAGGGATGTTTGGAGGGACATGGTGAGTGGAAGAGACATGATGGAGAGAGGAGAGGGATGTTTGGAGGGACATGGTGAGTGGAAGAGACATGATGGAGAGAAGAGAGGGATGTTTGGAGGGACATGGTGAGTGGAAGAGACATGATGGAGAGAGGAGAGGGATGTTTGGAGGGACATGGTGAGTGGAAGAGACATGATGGAGAGAGGAGATGGATGTTTGGAGGGACATGGTGAGTGGAAGAGACATGATGGAGAGAGGAGAGGGATGTTTGGAGGGACATGGTGAGTGGAAGAGACATGATGGAGAGAAGAGAGGGATGTTTGGAGGGACATGGTGAGTGGAAGAGACATGATGGAGAGAGGAGAGGGATGTTTGGAGGGACATGGTGAGTGGAAGAGACATGATGGAGAGAGGAGAGGGATGTTTGGAGGGACATGGTGAGTGGAAGAGACATGATGGAGAGAGGAGATGGATGTTTGGAGGGACATGGTGAGTGGAAGAGACATGATGGAGAGAGGAGAGGGATGTTTGGAGGGACATGGTGAGTGGAAGAGACATGATGGAGAGAAGAGAGGGATGTTTGGAGGGACATGGTGAGTGGAAGAGACATGATGGAGAGAGGAGAGGGATGTTTGGAGGGACATGGTGAGTGGAAGAGACATGATGGAGAGAAGAGAGGGATGTTTGGAGGGACATGGTGAGTGGAAGAGACATGATGGAGAGAGGAGAGGGATGTTTGGAGGGACATGGTGAGTGGAAGAGACATGATGGAGAGAGGAGATGGATGTTTGGAGGGACATGGTGAGTGGAAGAGACATGATGGAGAGAGGAGAGGGATGTTTGGAGGGACATGGTGAGTGGAAGAGACATGATGGAGAGAAGAGAGGGATGTTTGGAGGGACATGGTGAGTGGAAGAGACATGATGGAGAGAGGAGAGGGATGTTTGGAGGGACATGGTGAGTGGAAGAGACATGATGGAGAGAGGAGAGGGATGTTTGGAGGGACATGGTGAGTGGAAGAGACATGATGGAGAGAAGATAGGGATGTTTGGAGGGACATGGTGAGTGGAAGAGACATGATGGAGAGAGGAGAGGGATGTTTGGAGGGACATGGTGAGTGGAAGAGACATGATGGAGAGAGGAGAGGGATGTTTGGAGGGACATGGTGAGTGGAAGAGACATGATGAGAGAGGAGAGGGATGTTTGGAGGGACACGGTGAGTGGAAGAGACATGATGGAGAGAAGAGAGGGATGTTTGGAGGGACATGGTGAGTGGAAGAGACATGATGGAGAGAGGAGAGGGATGTTTGGAGGGACATGGTGAGTGGAAGAGACATGATGGAGAGAGGAGAAGAGGGACATGGTGAGTGGAAGAGACATGATGGAGAGAAGATAGGGATGTTTGGAGGGACATGGTGAGTGGAAGAGACATGATGGAGAGAGGAGAGGGATGTTTGGAGGGACATGGTGAGTGGAAGAGACATGATGGAGAGAGGAGAGGGATGTTTGGAGGGACATGGTGAGTGGAAGAGACATGATGGAGAGAGGAGAGGGATGTTTGGAGGGACATGGTGAGTGGAAGAGACATGATGGAGAGAGGAGAGGGATGTTTGGAGGGACATGGTGAGTGGAAGAGACATGATGGAGAGAGGAGAGGGATGTTTGGAGGGACATGGTGAGTGGAAGAGACATGATGGAGAGAGGAGAGGGATGTTTGGAGGGACATGGTGAGTGGAAGAGACATGATGGAGAGAAGAGAGGGATGTTTGGAGGGACATGGTGAGTGGAAGAGACATGATGGAGAGAGGAGAGGGATGTTTGGAGGGACATGGTGAGTGGAAGAGACATGATGGAGAGAAGAGAGGGATGTTTGGAGGGACATGGTGAGTGGAAGAGACATGATGGAGAGAGGAGAGGGATGTTTGGAGGGACATGGTGAGTGGAAGAGACATGATGGAGAGAGGAGAGGGATGTTTGGAGGGACATGGTGAGTGGAAGAGACATGATGGAGAGAGGAGAGGGATGTTTGGAGGGACATGGTGAGTGGAAGAGACATGATGGAGAGAGGAGAGGGATGTTTGGAGGGACATGGTGAGTGGAAGAGACATGATGGAGAGAGGAGAGGGATGTTTGGAGGGACATGGTGAGTGGAAGAGACATGATGGAGAGAGGAGAGGGATGTTTGGAGGGACATGGTGAGTGGAAGAGACATGATGGAGAGAGGAGAGGGATGTTTGGAGGGACATGGTGAGTGGAAGAGACATGATGGAGAGAAGAGAGGGATGTTTGGAGGGACATGGTGAGTGGAAGAGACATGATGGAGAGAGGAGAGGGATGTTTGGAGGGACATGGTGAGTGGAAGAGACATGATGGAGAGAGGAGAGGGATGTTTGGAGGGACATGGTGAGTGGAAGAGACATGATGGAGAGAAGATAGGGATGTTTGGAGGGACATGGTGAGTGGAAGAGACATGATGGAGAGAGGAGAGGGATGTTTGGAGGGACATGGTGAGTGGAAGAGACATGATGGAGAGAGGAGAGGGATGTTTGGAGGGACATGGTGAGTGGAAGAGACATGATGGAGAGAGGAGAGGGATGTTTGGAGGGACATGGTGAGTGGAAGAGACATGATGGAGAGAGGAGAGGGATGTTTGGAGGGACATGGTGAGTGGAAGAGACATGATGGAGAGAGGAGAGGGATGTTTGGAGGGACATGGTGAGTGGAAGAGACATGATGGAGAGAGGAGAGGGATGTTTGGAGGGACATGGTGAGTGGAAGAGACATGATGGAGAGAAGAGAGGGATGTTTGGAGGGACATGGTGAGTGGAAGAGACATGATGGAGAGAGGAGAGGGATGTTTGGAGGGACATGGTGAGTGGAAGAGACATGATGGAGAGAAGAGAGGGATGTTTGGAGGGACATGGTGAGTGGAAGAGACATGATGGAGAGAGGAGAGGGATGTTTGGAGGGACATGGTGAGTGGAAGAGACATGATGGAGAGAGGAGAGGGATGTTTGGAGGGACATGGTGAGTGGAAGAGACATGATGGAGAGAGGAGAGGGATGTTTGGAGGGACATGGTGAGTGGAAGAGACATGATGGAGAGAGGAGAGGGATGTTTGGAGGGACATGGTGAGTGGAAGAGACATGATGGAGAGAGGAGAGGGATGTTTGGAGGGACATGGTGAGTGGAAGAGACATGATGGAGAGAAGAGAGGGATGT
This sequence comes from Oncorhynchus clarkii lewisi, assembly GCF_045791955.1. Taxonomy (NCBI): domain Eukaryota; kingdom Metazoa; phylum Chordata; class Actinopteri; order Salmoniformes; family Salmonidae; genus Oncorhynchus; species Oncorhynchus clarkii. The sequence continues at coordinate 63,237,685 of NC_092156.1, forward strand.
TTGGAGGGACATGGTGAGTGGAAGAGACATGATGGAGAGAGGAGAGGGATGTTTGGAGGGACATGGTGAGTGGAAGAGACATGATGGAGAGAAGAGAGGGATGTTTGGAGGGACATGGTGAGTGGAAGAGACATGATGGAGAGAGGAGAGGGATGTTTGGAGGGACATGGTTAGTGGAAGAGACATGATGGAGAGAGGAGAGGGATGTTTGGAGGGACATGGTGAGTGGAAGAGACATGATGGAGAGAAGAGAGGGATGTTTGGAGGGACATGGTGAGTGGAAGAGACATGATGGAGAGAGGATAGGGATGTTTGGAGGGACATGGTGAGTGGAAGAGACATGATGGAGAGAGGAGAGGGATGTTTGGAGGGACATGGAGAGTGGAAGAGACATGATGGAGAGAGGAGAGGGATGTTTGGAGGGACATGGTGAGTGGAAGAGACATGATGGAGAGAGGAGAGGGATGTTTGGAGGGACATGCTGAGTGGAAGAGACATGATGGAGAGAGAAAGAGAGAGAGAAAAAGAGGGAGAGAGAATAAAAGAGAGAGAGACGGCCTGCTCGCAGAACTGAACAAGTGTCAACCTAATTGTGTCAGCGAAGGTTAGGAGGGGGAGGAGAACGACTCTATCCTCCCCTGTACGGGGACACAAGCAGGGGAGGGAACAGGAGCACACGGGGACACACGGACACCCATCAAATCACCGGCACAAGAAGCAGATCAACTGCATCTCAAATGGCACCCTACTCCCTATATAGTGCACTACTTTGGACTAAATACCTATGGTCCCTGGTCAAAGGTAGTGCACTAAATAGGGAACAGAGTGCCACTTGGGACGCATACTAAGCCTGTCTCACAGTGGGAGATGAGACGGTGGTGGAAGTACTGGGGCTCATGTAGTCCATTCTCTCCTCAGCTCTCTGCAGTATGATGGCCCAGTGTCATGGGTTTATTTCATCTCTACTATGCTAATTTGAACCTGCACTCGACCCAAATTAAGAAGAAAAAGTGTGTGATTATAGATGTATTCTCATAACTCGCGACCACACCTCTCACATGCCCAGGTCCCACTTTGGGTCCCGACCCATAGTTGAAGAAACCCTGCTCTCGTCAGCTCTCTGCTGCCCAGTCATAGACTTAGTTTGTAAGGTCAGTCCACTTCCAGAACAACAGAGACCAACACAGAGTCTGTACTACCTCAAATACCTGCAGTACTACCATCCCCTCTCCCCTCCACAGGGGATTCAGAGTGATGGTGGACATGGAAAAGGTGTGTGTGTTACAAAGGTGTATGTGTGTTGGTGTGAGAAAGGGATCGATAAAGAGAAACATTGCTGTGTAAGACAGCTACAAAAAGTGTGTGTGTGTTATTAGAGCTGTAGTGTGTGTCCGGTGAGGATACAGTGTGTGTCTGGAGGTCAGTGGCAAATAGAGTTTGATAGAGTGACTGCATTATGAGGTGTTCAGTGGGAGTGTGACCCGGCTGGTAGTCTTCACACACGCGCACACACACACATACACGCACCATTTGGCTGGTGGCTGGGCTATGCCTCTGGATAATGGGCCTGGATGAATGATGGCAGGGTGTGTGTGTGTGAGCGTGTGTGTGTGTGTGTGTGGGTAGTGGGTCTTCAAAACACTATCTTTACACAAAGCAATCTGAGGACATTCACACTTTAGGAGGCTCTTTCTCTAGGAGAAAGCTAAGTGCAATGTTTAGTGAATAAATCAGAACAGGATTAACGCAGATGTGAGAGGGGGTTTATCCCACTGCATTCTCGTTAGGTTTCTCCATACAGACACAAGCTCACCTACACAGCCGCCACAAAAACAGCACTAAAAGAAAGAGCTATAAGGGCCTCCCGAGTGGTGCAGTGGTCTAAGGCACTGTGCCACTAGAGTTGGGTTCGAGTCCAGGCTCTGTCGCAGCCGGTCGCGACCGGGAGACCCATGGAGCGGCGCACCATTGGCCCAGCGTCGTCCAGGTTAGGGGAGGGTTTGGCCGGCAGGGACGTCCTTGTCCCATCGTGCACTAGAGACTCCTGTGGCGGGCCGGGCGCAGTGCACGCTGACACGGTCACCAGGTGTATGGTGTTGCACATTGGTGCGGCTGGCTTCCATGGCTCTCGACCTTTGCCTCTCCCGATGAGACAAGACTGCGATGAGACAAGACTGTAACTACCAATTGGATAACACAAAATTGGGGAGAAAAAAATGGGGTATAAAAAAAAGAAAGAGCTATAGGGTGGCAGGTAGCCTATCGGTAAAGAGCCAAAAAGTTGCTAGTTCAAACCCCCAAGCAGAATAGTTGAAAAATCTGTCACTGTGCTCTTGAGCAAGGCACTTAACCCTAATAGCTCCTGTAAGTTGCTCTGGATAAGAACTTCTGTAAATGACTATGTCAAATGTGAGAAGTACAGTATAACCTTGTCAGTGTGGTTAAACACTGTGTTACTATGTGGTCAGATCACTGCCCTCTCTTCTAATACTGGGTCTTAAAGCCTCTGGCCACTATGCACACAGGGCCCAATGAGTCGGTCGGTGTTTGTGTGTTCTAGCCTTCTTACCGTTATCAGCAGACAGTGCGGTGATGGTGTTGGGTGTGGTGTCTGACTTCCCCTGACCGTTCTCAAAGGTGTAGCCCTCTGTCTCCTGCATCTGCCAGTTCAGACCAAACAGATGCATGGCTACAATAGGGGGAGAGAGAGAAAAGACTTGTTACTCTCAGTGGTCACGGGCTCAACACACACACACACACACACACACACACACACACACACACACACACACACACCATAAAGACAGATTACCTAGCAGCGAGTCAGAGATGGGATGCCTCATCGAACTCTATCAGATAAAAAGACAACAGGAGAAACATCCCTCCATCGATTATGGTTTGGGGTCTAACAAGCTCTCGGATTGGCCGGACCCTTCAGGGTGTGTAGATATCTGAACCTGTGTGTGGGTGTAGGAGGTGAGTTGGGAGTTGTAGAAAGATAATCTGTCAAAATATGAATCTGTCAAAAGAAGAGCAGGTATTGTTGTTTGAAAAATCCAATATGCTAACCTTGGCCCTGAGAGGAGAGAGAGATGGAGGGAGGGAGCTGGAGAGATGGAGCCACGCAGTTTAGCGCGTTAACATCAAGACGGCCCTCTGGCTGGATATAATTCAATCCCACACCTTTCTCCCTCCTTCCCTCTCTCTCCCCCCTCCTCTCCATTTCGCTCTCTCTCTGAGTGCTTCTGCGAGAAGCCACACTAAAAGTGAGGAGACACGCGAGATGAGCCAGTTTCTAGTTTTTAACACTGTTTCAGCGCCGTCTGGAGCTGTCATGGCTGCCGAGGGCTTTAGTAGGAGCCAGACATGATGGAGGCCTGAGGACTGTGTCTCAGAGAGTACTGGAGGGCCAGTAGTAAGTCTGGTGAGAATGACTGTTTAGTACCAGCACGCACGCACGCACGCACGCGCACACACACACACACACACACACACACACGTGTCAGTGTGTGTGTCCTGTGTGAGTAATAAGCCTGCCTGGCTGCACACTCTAGCTCTAATGAGGGGAGTTTAGTCGTGCACACAGACCCCTGTGGTTTTCTACCTGAACACACACTCACAACCACCTATAAATCACTATAAAAGTAGGGGATGTTGGTGTATACTGGCTGTGTGGTGGGGAGTATGTGTATGTGTTCTGTATACGTGTGTGTATTTGTGTGTGTGTTAGCTGGTTGTAGGATATCTAGACATTGTAGCTGGAGGG
>NC_092156.1:63246450-63256450 GCF_045791955.1 Oncorhynchus clarkii lewisi
GGCAGAGAGGGATGGGGAGAGTGTGAGAGAGATGTAGAGCGAGAGAGAGAGAGAGAGAGGGAGAGAGAGAGAGAGAGAGAGAGCGAGAGAGAGAGAGAGAGAGCGAGAGAGAGAGAGAGAGAGAGAGAGAGAGAGAGAGAGAGAGAGAGAGAGAGAGAGAGAGAGAGGGAGGGAGGGAGGGAGGGAGGGAGGGAGGGAGGGAGGGAGGGAGGGAGGGAGGGATCGAGAGGGAGGGAGGGAGGGATCGAGAGGGAGGGAGGGAGATGGAGAAATATAGCGTTAGAGAATTATAGAGATATAGAGAAAGACGTGAAAGCAAGTTCATATAGAGATAAGAAAAATCCCCCTACATAGTGCATGACATTGGGCCCTGGTCAAAAGCAGTGCACTATATACAGTTTACATACACCTCAGCCAAATACATTTAAACTCAGTTTTTCCCAGTTCCTGACATTTAATCCTAGTAAAAAATTCCCTGTCTTAGGTCAGTTAGGATCACCACTTTATTTTAAGAATGTGAAAATCCTGGTAAAACCCTGGATCATTGTTATTCTAACTTTCGCGACACATTAAAGGCCCTCCCCTGCCCTCCCTTTGGAAAAGCTGACCACGACTCCATTTTGTTGCTCCCAGCCTATAGACAGAGACTAAAACAGGAAGCTCCCACGCTCAGGTCTGTTCAACGCTGGTCCGATCAATCTGATTCCACGCTTCAAGATTGCTTCGATCACGTGGATTGGGATATGTTCCGCACTGCGTCAAACAACAACACTGATTCGGTGAGTGAGTTTATTTGCAAGTGCATCGGCGATGTCGTACCCACAGCAACTATTAAAACATTCCCAAACCAGAAACCGTGGATTGATGGCAGCATTTGAGCAAATCTGAAAGCACGAACCACTGCTTTTAACCAGGGCAAGGTGACCGGAAACATGACCGAATACAAACAGCTATTCCCTCCGCAAGGCAATCAAACAAGCTAAGCGTCAGTATAGAGACAAAGTAGAGTCGCAATTCAACGGCTCAGACACAAGAGGTATGTGGCAGGGTCTACAGTCAATCACGGATTACAAAAAGAAAACCAGCCTTGTCGCGGACCAGGATGTCTTGCTCCCAGACAGACTAAACAACTTCTTTGCCTGCTTTGAGGACAATACAGTGCCACTGACACGGCCCGCTACCAAAACCTGTGGACTCTCCTTCACTGCAGCCGTCGTGAGTAAAACATTTAAACGTGTTAACCCTCGCAAGGCTGCAGGCCCAGACGGCATCCCTAGCCGCGTCCATAATTTGCAAATAAATTCATTAAAAAAATCCTACAATGTGATTTTCTGGATTTTATTCCCTCATTTTGTCTGTCATAGTTGAAGTGTACCTATGATGAAAATTACAGGCCTCTCTCACCTTTTTAGTTGGGAGAACTTGCACAATTGGTGGCTGACTAAATACTTTTTTGCCCCACTGTATCCACATCACTTTCCTACCTCATGATGCCATCTATTTTGTGAAGTGCACCAGTCCCTCCTGCAGCAAAGCACCCCCACAACATGATGCTGCCACACCCATGCTTCACAGTTGGGATGGTGTTCTTCGGCTTACAAGCCTCCCCCTTTTTCCTCCAAACATAACGATGGTCATTATGGCCAAACAGTTCTACTTTGGTTTCATCAGACCAGAGGACATTTCTCCAAAAAGTACGATCTTTATACTGTCTATTGGTCCCCCTCAACCTTAAAGCAACGGTCCCCCTCAACCTTAAAGCAACCAGCATTTGGTGACAGGAAAGTCATTGTTGTTTGTGTGTGTGTGTGAGGGTGTGTGTGTGTGTGTGTGTGTGTGTGTGTGTGAGGGTGTGTGTGTGTGTGCGTGTGTGTGTGCGTGTGTGTGTGTGTGTGCGTGTTTGTGTGCGTGTGCGTGTGTGTCTGTGTGTGCGTGTGTGTGTGTGCGTGTGTGTGTGCGTGTGCGTGTGTGTGTGTGCGTATGTGTGTGCGTGTGTGTGTGCGTGTGTGTGTGTGCGTGTGTGTGCGTGTGTGTCTGTGTGTGCGTGTGTGTGTGCGTCCAAAAGCTTTCATTATCGGGCCATAAAGTTGAGCCATGAAATATTAGAACATGCTTGAAATAAATTAGTCAAATTAAAGATGCACTCTGGGATCTTAAGCACAACAAATTCCTAACATATTGCACAAATGTAACTTGTAATATATCATACAAATTGCAAAATTCGTAACATATCGCACATAATTGGATGACGTAGTACACTTTAGGCTCGTGAGCACAACTTTCAAAACTACTGGCTGAAATTATACACAAGTTAGAGAGTTCATCTTTAAGTGTGTTTGTGTGTTTTAAAGTTAGTTTGTGTTAGTGTTTGTGTGTTTTAAAGTTAGTGTGTGTTAGTGTTTGTGTGTTTTAAAGTTAGTGTGTGTTAGGTGTGTGTTTTTATAGTTAGTATGAGTGTGTGTGTGTGTTGTAAAGTTTGTGTGTGTTAGTGTGTGTGTGTCGCATATGTCCTCATAACTGTCTTCATGGTCTCATGAATTCTTCATTAAGGGTCTTTCACGTCATTATCAGGACTGACTCCGTATGAGGCGACCACTGAGTAAGCATGTGTGTTTCTCCATCACTACAGAAACACATAATGAGGTTTGTAGAAAGACAACAGTGTCCTTCTCCACCAACGTATTCAGTTAAAAGGCTACAGAGAAACTCAATCTGAGGGTGGATGGTAATGATTGTCCCCTACAGGGAGCCGTAGAGATTAGCTCTCCATATTTTACCATAACTTAGCTTTGGTTGGCGAGGCGCCCTACTGTGGTTCTGGTCGGGACATAAATGTTGGAATGATTGGCGCTGGGGTGGAGTGTGTATGCACGCCACTGCACGCACGGACACACACATACACAGCCCGCTGACACCCCACTGACACAGCAACCATTTCCTGCTGGGTTGGATTCCATCATTAGCTTTCTGGTAGGAAGAGAACGTGTTGTTGTCGCTGCACTGAACAGGTCATTCGGGGTCTTTCTTCCTTCCTTTCAAGCCTACTGGGCAGCATGACATATTAATAATGTATCTTCCTTGGTGAGGATGAGGTTATGGGAATCACTGGCGGTTCAGAATAGCGGATGTGGAGGCAAAGGGTTTGTATTCTGTGAGTCCTAGTGTATGTATGTGTGTGTGTACTGCGAGCATAATACGTGTGTGGAAGAAAGAGAGAGCACTGCATGCACTTATGTATGTGTGAATATGTGTGTGTGTGTGTGCAAGTGTGTGTCCTCCCTCACCCTATCTGAGTGACGGACAGGCCCAGAGGCCCATTAGCCGCTGTATTGACAGAGGGGGAGTACTGCTCAAGTGCTGCTAAGTGGACAGCAGACAGATAACATGGTAGCGTCCATCTAGTCGGTCTCTAAGCCTCACAGCTCTATAGTCCACACTGAGGTGTGAGGGCTTCTTGTTCTGTTCTGGACAGCTGCGGGGCTAGATCCATCAGTCTGGACTGACCACTACAAACGGTCAACTGGGCTTACTGTTCCTACCCACTGTGTGTGTGTGTGTGTGTGTGTGTGTGTCTGCAGGCGAAAGAGAGAGAGTCCAGTTATCTAGCTACTACACAAAAATACAGGTCTATTGTTTGCAGGTGTGTCTGAATCAACATGATTAATTTCCCTCCATTTCTCTCTCCCTCGGCAAGCGGTATCGATGCACCAAGTCTGGAACCAACCATGTCCCTGAACAGCTTCTACCCCCAAGCCATACAACTGCTAAATAGTTAAATAGCTACCCAGACCATCTGCATTGGCCCTTTCTGCACTAACTTTTTTTGTTACTCATCACATACGCTGCTGCTACTGTTTACTATCTGTCACTTTATTCCTAGTTATGTACATTCACATCTACCTCAATGACCTCGTACCTCTGCACATCCACTCAGTACTGCTGCCCAGTGTAGTTATGTACATACACATCTACCTCAATGACCTTGTACCCCTGCACATCCACTCAGTACTGGTGCCCAGTGTAGTTATGTACATACACATCTACCTCAATGACCTCGTACCCCTGCACATCCACTCAGTACTGCTGCCCAGTGTAGTTATGTACATACACATCTACCTCAATGACCTCGTACCCCTGCACATCCACTCAGTACTGCTGCCCAGTGTAGTTATGTACATACACATCTACCTCAATGACCTTGTACCCCTGCACATCCACTCAGTACTGCTGCCCAGTGTAGTTATGTACATACACATCTACCTCAATGACCTCGTACCCCTGCACATCCACTCAGTACTGCTGCCCAGTGTAGTTATGTACATACACATCTACCTCAATGACCTCGTACCCCTGCACATCCACTCAGTACTGGTGCCCAGTGTAGTTATGTGCATACACATCTACCTCAATGACCTCGTACCCCTGCACATCCACTCAGTACTGCTGCCCAGTGTAGTTATGTACATACACATCTACCTCAATGACCTCGTACCCCTGCACATCCACTCAGTACTGCTGCCCAGTGTAGTTATGTACATACACATCTACCTCAATGACCTCGTACCCCTGCACATCCACTCAGTACTGCTGCCCAGTGTAGTTATGTACATACACATCTACCTCAATGACCTCGTACCCCTGCACATCCACTCAGTACTGCAGCCCAGTGTAGTTATGTACATACACATCTACCTCAATGACCTCGTACCCCTGCACATCCACTCAGTACTGGTGCCCAGTGTAGTTATGTACATACACATCTACCTCAATGACCTCGTACCCCTGCACATCCACTCAGTACTGCTGCCCAGTGTAGTTATGTACATACACATCTACCTCAATGACCTCGTACCCCTGCACATCCACTCAGTACTGGTGCCCAGTGTAGTTATGTACATACACATCTACCTCAATGACCTCGTACCCCTGCACATCCACTCAGTACTGCTGCCCAGTGTAGTTATGTACATACACATCTACCTCAATGACCTCGTACCCCTGCACATCCACTCAGTACTGGTGCCCAGTGTAGTTATGTGCATACACATCTACCTCAATGACCTCGTACCCCTGCACATCCACTCAGTACTGCTGCCCAGTGTAGTTATGTACATACACATCTACCTCAATGACCTCGTACCCCTGCACATCCACTCAGTACTGCTGCCCAGTGTAGTTATGTACATACACATCTACCTCAATGACCTCGTACCCCTGCACATCCACTCAGTACTGCTGCCCAGTGTAGTTATGTACATACACATCTACCTCAATGACCTCGTACCCCTGCACATCCACTCAGTACTGCAGCCCAGTGTAGTTATGTACATACACATCTACCTCAATGACCTCGTACCCCTGCACATCCACTCAGTACTGGTGCCCAGTGTAGTTATGTACATACACATCTACCTCAATGACCTCGTACCCCTGCACATCCACTCAGTACTGCTGCCCAGTGTAGTTATGTACATACACATCTACCTCAATGACCTCGTACCCCTGCACATCCACTCAGTACTGGTGCCCAGTGTAGTTATGTACATACACATCTACCTCAATGACCTCGTACCCCTGCACATCCACTCAGTACTGCTGCCCAGTGTAGTTATGTACATACACATCTACCTCAATGACCTCGTACCCCTGCACATCCACTCAGTACTGGTGCCCAGTGTGTAGTCAAGTTATCATTACTCATTGTGTATTTATTATTACCCGTGTTATCACGTGTTTAACTTCCTATTATTTCTCTATTTGATTTCTCTCTACATTGTTGAGAAGGGCCTGTAAGTGAGCATTTCACTGTTAGCCTACAGCTGTTGTTTATGAATCCTGTGATAAACAACATGTGATTTGTCTCTCTCTACAGCAGAGATCCAACAGAGTGGATGAGGGGGAAGAGAGTTCCTTACCGCTATAGCTGAATGTGCATGGTGAATACTAATACAATCAGATCTCTCTCTCACACACACGCAAACACACACACACACACATTCTCTATGAGCAATAGCTGTGGCATTTGCTATCTATCACAGCTAGTCACAACAACTGGATAGAGGCATCGGGGTACTTTGGCAACACACTCCTGCGCGCATGTGTGTGTGTGTGTGTGTCAACAATACTCCTCCGCGCCAGCTGGAAACTGAAACTATTCAGGGTTTATAATCAAAGGCTGAGCAATCACTGTGCTTGTTTAAGGCTGAGCATGTGTCCAATGTCATTGATAGGAAATGCTATCGCTATCAGATTGGCATTTACAGCGCTGTCGAAGGAATGTAAACTAAAGCAAAGCGGAAGAGCCCTGGGGCCTTAGCGATAGACAGCTGTGGTTGGTTACTGCTTTGTCTGAACCTTATGTACCCGTTTCATGTGGTAGATGCTAGATTTGGGGGGTGTGTGGTTTTAAAACATTGGAGTTTGTCACCTGAGGTAACCTTACATTGTGCGATGATTACTGAATGGTTACCCAATTTACTTTCACAGCTGATCCAACGGTTACCTACAGTTGAAGTCGGAAGTTTACATACACTTAGGTTGGAGTCATTAAAACAACTCCACGAATTTACAGTTTTTTTTAGTTTTGGCAAGTCGGTTAGGACATCTACTTTGTGCATGACACAAGTAATCTTTCCAACAATTGTTTACAGACAGATTATTTTACTTATCATTCACTGTATCACAATTCCAGTGGGTCAGAAGTTTACATTCACTAAGGTTGACTGTGCCTTTAAACAGCTTGGAAAATTCCAGAAAATTATTTCATGGCATTAGAAGCTTCTGATAGGCTAATTGACATCATTTGAGTCAATTGGAGGTGTACCTGTGGATGTATTTCAAGGCCTACCTTCAAACGCAGTGCCTCTTTGATTGACATCATGGGAAATTCAATAGAAATCAGCCAAGACCTCCTCAAGTCTGGTTCATCCTTGGGAGCTATTTACAAACACATGAAGGTACCACATTCATCTGTACAAACAATAGTACGCAAGTATAAACACCATGGGACCACGCAGCCGTCATAGCGCTCAGGAAGGAGACGCGTTCTGTCTTCTGGAGATGAACGTACTTTGGTGCAAAAAGTGCAAATCAATCCCAAAACAACAGGAAAGGACCTTGTGAAGATGCTGGAGGAAACAGGTACAAAAGTATCTATATCCACAGTAAAACGAGTCACATATCGACATAACCTGAAAGGCCGCTCAGCAAGGAAGGAGCCACTTCTCTAAAACCACCATAAAAAAGCCAGACTACGTTTTGCAACTGCATATGGGGACAAATATCGTACTTTTTGGAGAAATGTCCTCTGGTCTGGTGTTGTGGTGCACTTCACAAAATAGATCGCAACATGAGGTAGGAAAATGATGTGGATATATTGAAGCAACCATCTCAAGACATCAGTCAGGAAGTTAAAGCTTGGTCGCAAATGGGTCTTCCAAATGGACAATGACCCCAAGCATACTTCCAAAGTTGTGGCAAAATGGCTTAAGGAAAACAAAGTCAAGGTATTAGAGTGGCCATCACAAAGCCCTGACCTCAATCCTATATAAAATTTGTGGGCAGAACTGAAAAAGCGTGTGCGAGCAAGGAGGCCTACAAACCTGACTCAGTTACACCAGCTCTGTCAGGAGGAATGGGCCAAAATTCACCCAACAACCTTATTGTGGGAAGCTTGTGGATGGCTACCCAAGTTGACCCAAGTTAAACAATTTAAAGGCAATGCTACCAAATACAAATTGAGTGTATGTAAACTTCTGACCCACTGGGAATGTGATGAAAGAAATAAAAGCTGAAATAAATCACTACTATTATTCTGACATTTCACATTCTTAAAATAAAGTGGTGATCCGAACTGACCTAAGACAGGGAATTTTTACTAGGATTAAATGTCAGGAATTGTGAAAAACTGAGTTTAAATATATTTGGTTGAGGTGTATGTTAACTTCCGACTTCAACTGTACATATGTTCGATCTTAATTTGACCAGTATTGTCGCAGCAAAATAATCCTACAGCAACAGGATTTTTACATTTAGTCCATCATTTTGATTGAAAAAGGCTACATGAAAAGTGCAATACTGTTAATGTAACCACGTGTTAGTGTCGGTTTTCAGTGAATTTATGTCAATCGTGTAGCTCGTCTGCATTCAGGAAAATTTGCAGTATCAAAAAAGTGTTCAAATTAAGATCCTACATCTGTATAAGGTATCCACTACAGAGTGAGTGTGTGTGTAGGTGCATACACTGTAGCAGTACTATCCTACCTATGCAATAGCAGAGCAGGACAGACAGCAGGACGGACAGTCCCACGGCGCTGAGAGCAGTGCATCTCCAGGAGCAGTACTTGGAGGACTTCTTGAACTTGAAGGCGGAGCGGGAGAGGGTGTTTCTGGGTAGGGGCCGTGTGGGCGGCGAGTAGACGGAGCCCGTTGCCATGGTGTAGCCTGGAGTAGCCGTGCTGAACAGAGGGGTCGTGCCGGTGCCTGTCTTGAAGAGGAAGTGCCTGGAGAAGAGGAGAGGAGAGAGAGAAATAAAGAGAGAGGGAGAAGGGGGGTGAGAATGGAGACTAGACAAAGTAGGAGATTGAATGGAACTACATCGGCTACTAAGTTCTAGCCTGGTCCCAGATCTGTCTGTGCTGTATAGCCAACTCCTATATAATGGTCATTATTTGGCAAATTCGCATAAACAGATCTGGGACCAGGTTCCAGTTTAAAACACAAACAAAGTAACAGCTACAGTAGCAAATGAAGTAGACAGTTAGTAGAAACTAACCACAAACAAACACTTGAAGGCCTGTGAAGTCTAAAACAGGAAGCATATGAACACGGAACAGACAAAGCATTCCAAAAATGCTATGGAAAGACATACAAGGACTGCTGTTTTCTTTGTTTAATAAAACATTACCTTCCTGCAGTACAAGTAGGATTGCCTAAGAGACCAGGTAATTACCAAAGTCAGCTATTTCAATCAAATTAATTAGTGTGTGTGTGTTTCTACTAGAGACAGTGTGCGTGTGTGTGTGTGTGTGTGTGTGTGTGTGTGTGTGTGTGTGTGTCATTGCTTATTGATTGAACCAGGGACCGAGCCAGAGGACAGAGGGTTTCACTCTAGTTTCCAATCAGACCCTGGAGTGTGTGTGAGGGTGCTTTAATGTGTGTGTGTGTGTGTGTGTGTGTGTGTGTGTGTGTGTGTGTGTGTGTGTGTGTGTGTGTGAGAGAGAGAGAGAGAGAGAGAGAGGGAGAGACAGAGAGAGACAGAGAGAGACAGATGAGAGAGAGAGAGAGGGGGTGGGTGGGTTTAAGTTGTAGATCCGCACCCCGAGGGATGTGTGCGTGTGAGTGCAATTTGAATGAGAGTATGCATGTGTGTGGTGTGTGATTACGCACCTTGACACACACAATCACACACCAAACACACATGCAGGTAAAGCTGTTTCTCTGATTGTGAAGTAGATCTCAGTACATGAAACATTGAGTAAGAGAGAGAGAGAGAGAGAGAGAGAGAGAGAGAGAGAGAGAGAGAGAGAGAGAGAGAGAGAGAGAGAGAGAGAGAGAGAGAGAGAGAGAGAGAGAGAGAGAGAGAGAGAGACTCCAGAGGCACAGTGAGCATCAGTACATTTTACTGAACACAACATTCTGTTGTTGAACATTTCTTGTGTGGGGCTGTCAGAGAGAGAGAGAGAGAGAGAGAGAGAGAGAGAGAGAGAGAGAGATAAATATAAAATAATTATAGAGTGTCATTTCCCCAAATTTGAAATCCTAATTCAAGGTTTCAAAGACCTCTCTGATGAGAGTAGGCTATCCGTCCTGTTGGGGGAGGATGCAGAGAGCTGTGAGTTGGCAGCGCACTACATTGCTGCCTGCCATAAAATGAGGGACAGTGTCTGACAGACCAATCAACCTGCACATGTCAGTCAAATGTCCTCTACTGTATGCTTATTGTTATTGTTCAATGTATGGTTATTTGACCCTTGATTATTGTTGTTCCTGTTGTCCCGTT
>NC_092156.1:63261450-63276450 GCF_045791955.1 Oncorhynchus clarkii lewisi
TTCATCTTCCTCTCCACCCCTCCTCGTCCTCCACTCATACCTCTGCCATGCTATACCCATCCATCTCTCATTCACAAAACAGCTCTCAAACACCTGGGCCTCCCCCTCCATCCATCCATCCATCCATCCATCTACTTTTTGACTCAAAACTCAAAATCTCTCCACTCTCATTAAGTCCCTCTCCAAAATCATCACTTCACATGTTCATTATCCTGACATAAGTACTATCAATCCACAAAGAAATACAAAAATGTCAAATTAAAGCTAAAAGGTATTAATTTGATGACTACAGCCACAAAGCTGCAGGAGAGCACAGAGTCTGACACCATGGCTTGACTTGATTTTTTAAAATTGTATTTAACCAGGCAAGTCAGTTAGGAACAGATTCTTATTTACAACGACAGCCTAGGAACAGTGGGTTAACTGCCTTGTTCAGGGGCAGAACGACAGATTTTTACCTTGTCAGCTTGGGGATTTGATCAAGCAACCTTTCGGTTACTGGCCCAAGGCTCTAACCACTAGGCTACCTACCACAGATGAATGAAAGAAAGAAAGAAAGAAAAGTGAAGAACCCCCGCCTCGTATCATCAGCTCCTTCCTATAGGTGTATGGCTCTATGCCAATGTCCATAATTGGCATTCATGGGATGGTGATGCTATTGCTTATCGCTCACAATGTTACCGGGGGCAAAATGTATTTAATCCCCCAGGCTGTAAATATTTGTACAAACTATATTAGCCAGTCGACTCACGAACAGGACAGGAGAACATAGCCTTCCTTGTGTTTCTATAGATAGTCTGGGGCTGGTGAGGTCGGGGGCTGTGTGTGTGGGTTAGCTAAAGGCATACCACAGTTGGTGTGTGTTTAGTCTGAAGAGATTAACCTCAGTGTACATATGATATGGCGTCTGTCTGTCTCTTCTCTCTAGGAGCTATGAGTGTGTGTGTGCGTGTGTGTGCGTATGATTGTGCCTGTGTGTGTGCGCGTCTCTCTCCCTTTATGAGCTAAGGAGGAATATGGTGCGAAGAATTCAAGTAAGAGATATTTTAAATAAATGCGTGACTTTAAGAAGCAGTTGATCAAGCCATTACAATGGTGTTGATCTAACCTTCTCATTTTCTCTACATGATAGTGGAATGATGTGTCTTTGATGAAAAGCTTGTCTCTCTGATATTCACTGAGTGTTTAAAGGAAATAACCCCTGGGCTGAAATCCAGCCAGTGAAGCCGAGATATATGTTACGTGAAGTTATGGATCATAATTATGATTTGTATGCATGTCTGTAACACGGTACAAATCATTTACAGAGACTTGTATTGCAGTATTATCATTATTAATGCCATTTTGTACAATTTCAAATAGAGGTAAAATATTCACATGGTTGATTTTGCTGAATTAAAAAGCTGTTGTTGATATACTGTCATAATGAAAGGTGTAGTAAAATACAGTATTTTGTCATCAAAAAGAACAGTTAATCACTGTTGGAGTTTATTGTCTTTCTGCAGGGGAAGTTTATAAAGCATTAGGTTTATGGCAAAGGCTTTAATTACAGTCTATTCTGGTAGGCTGATAACAAGGAGACATTTAAGACACACACGCACGCACGCACGCACACACACACACATTTGTTTCCTAAATCAGGGTTGTCGATCACACCCTGCTTGGCCTTAATCTACTTGCTCTCAGAGGCTATGTTTAGAGTTGTTGAAGTTGTGGGGTCGGGATTCCCCAATGTGGAAATGTGTGACGCGTGTGTGTGTCGGGGTATATAAGAAGCAATCCTTTTGTTATTATTCACTGACCATGCTGAGAGGACCCTGTGTGTGTATAGAGAGTTATTCATCTGCAGACGTGAGAGAGAGAGAAAGAGAGAGGTCTTTGAATGCATCAAGCACCACCATGTTAAGTGGTCGGTGACGTACACAGGTTCTAAGACTCACTCTTAGAACCTCACAGAGAGAACTGAAGCTCTCCGTCACTGAGTGGGACTTAAACCAGACTCTATACAAGATCTCAATTGGAGGAGACAATAGATGAAGTAGCAAAGGTGATGGAACACTAGAACACTCAACAGGGCTTTAGATGTAATTGGTGAAAAGAGCTAGCTAGCGTTAGCTATAGTGTCTCCTCAACAGGGCTTTAGATGTAATTTGTGAATAGAGCTAGCTAGCGTTAGCTATAGTGTCTCCTCAACAGGGCTTTAGATGTAATTTGTGAAAAGAGCTAGCTAGCGTTAGCTATAGTGTCTCCTCAACAGGGCTTTAGATGTAATTGGTGAAAAGAGCTAGCTAGCGTTAGCTATAGTGTCTCCTCAACAGGGCTTTAGATGTAATTGGTGAAAGGAGCTAGCTAGCGTTAGCTATAGTGTCTCCACAACAGGGCTTTAGATGTAATTGGTGAAAGGAGCTAGCTAGCGTTAGCTATAGTGTCTCCTCAACAGGGCTTTAGATGTAATTGGTGAAAGGAGCTAGCTAGCGTTAGCTATAGTGTCTCCTCAACAGGGCTTTAGATGTAATTGGTGAAAGGAGCTAGCTAGCGTTAGCTATAGTGTCTCCTCAACAGGGCTTTAGATGTAATTGGTGAAAGGAGCTAGCTAGCGTTAGCTATTGTGTCTCCTCAACAGGGCTTTAGATGTAATTGGTGAAAAGAGCCAGCTAGCGTCAGCTATAGTGTCTCCTCAACAGGGCTTTAGATGTAATTGGTGAAAAGAGCTAGTGAATGTTAGCTATAGTGTCTCCACAACAGGGCTTGCTATGTTATTGTCATGGTGAAAGGAGCTAGCTAACGTTAGCGTTTCTCTTTATGTCCTCAGTATTAAATGAATATGAGTAATGGTAACAGAAGAGGAGGAGGGTGGTTGAAGTGGGCTTATTGAGTTAAACGGTTATGACGGAGACCGTTCTCTAAGTGGGTGGTGGTGAGAGGGTGTTTGCGTCATGAGTGTGTGAGTAATTGTCATTATTTTAATGTACCCTGTCTTTAGTATATCTGGCTATATTACTTTACTGTGGCTTCATTGTTGCAAAAAAAAAGTAGATATAAGAACTGAGCTGGAGATGGAGGGAAGGGAAGCCAAAAAACGAAACAAAAATGAAGCAATATTGTTGTGCAGAAAGTTGACGAAAGACCCGAGACAGCATCTGAAGCTTAAAAGAAATGGGCATCTCTTGAACATTTCTTAGACAACGCTGTGTAATTATTTACCTTAAAAGATGCAGCTGTTCTTTTATGTGATCTGTCAACCATGGAAATATTTCTGTTTAAAAAGATATATATATATTACATGTCATGCTGTCAATAGAGAATGATTTCTGTTTTTATATATAGGATCTTTACTTTGTTGCCAGGCCGACCACCATAGTTGAGAAGATTTAAAAAGGAATTCACAGAAGGAGCCAACATGAAACAAGATGATGTAAGATGAGATGATGTGTAGTAAAATACTCCTCGTCGGCAAACTACGTTTCCAATAAAACCTTAAAAGGGATGATACCTGCTCATCAACATCCTCTGAAAGAGAAAGAGAACCTTTGAAGACTAGAGAGCTCTCCTTCCTACCCTTGAATTATTACACTTTTCTTTCATCATTTCTTCTCGAGCCACAATGTCAAGAATAATGTCTGGTTTAGAAATGATGCGCTTGATTTGCGATTCAATTTGTGATGGGGGATCATTTATCAAATCCCACCGTCACATTTTGATCCTATTTTCAGTACCGGGGCTCAAAATATTCTCTCTCCTCTACTTCTACGACTCCGGCTGCCAAGAAAGTTCACCGTTTAGTTTATTTCCCTGACAGACTCTTGTGTATACACACGAAACAAGACCACTACCTCCCTTTGCACACACACACACACACACACACACACACACACACACACATTCCCTTAAAAGTGCACTACTTTTGAACAACATTATAGAGAATAGGGTGCCATTTGGGATGCAGACAGGGAGTGCTCAAATCCGCTAGTGTGAGCCAAACGTGTTGAAAAGGTGCCTACAAAGCAAGTGAGAGAGGGAATCTGATACTGTGAGTACTCTGTGCTGTAGTGTTTGTCCATGTTGGAGCCAGAGCTTGGGTTAAAAGTCTTCCTACACATAGCAAGGGAGGATCTCTCTCACACACACACAAACACAGACAGACAGACAGACAGACACACACACAGACAGACAGACAGACAGACAGACACACACACACACACACAGACAGACACACACACACACACAGAGGGTCATGGTATGGTGTTGAACCGGGACTATCCCACTGGCTCTGAATTGACCGCTGCATTCCTGTGTTGTGTTTTTTCCTTCCCCCTGGGCCCCGTTGCCATGGTGGAACTGTATTCCCCGTGGTGGGGGGTTTGGTTTTGGAGTAACACAAGCTTTAAGCCCCTCTTATTAATAATAGATGTATACATATTGTTTTGTCAATAAGAGATGAGGAGGACAGCCAAGGTCATACAGGAGGATGGCATGGACAGGAGGAGAGACAGAGAGAGAGAGAGAGAATGAGGGACATAAAGGAAGAGAAAATGGATGGCGAGGGACATGACGCCAGCTAGTCCCCCCCGATCTCCAGCTGCCCGACACGCCTGTAGCAGATGAGGTCTGGGGTTATGGTTGGTCCTGGTGTTGGAGACAGATGAACCATAAATAAAAGGCCAGAGAGACAGAGAGGGAATGAGAGTGTGTGTGAGTTTGTGTGTGTGTGTGTGAGAGAGAGAGAAACAGGGCCTCCCTTAGGAGAGCCAGGTGTGTTATTCAAGGGTCCCTTTACACACTGTTTGGCCTGGCACTTCTCTGGTCATAAAATATAAAACTATACAGCCAGGGCTTTTCACACACATATCACCCAGAGGCCCCCGGCCCTGCTTAACTCTACAGCTACACTGTCCTGTCCCTCTATCCCTCTATTGCTGCCTTGTAATGTTACATAGCCATTTCAGGGTTTTTTCTTCTCCTCTTTTTCTTTCATTCATTCATTCCTTTTCTGGAGAAGAAGGGTGGGAAACATTCTGGACAAAAAAATATACAAATAGGTACAAATTGACTTTTGGATCTGAGGTCGGGGTTAGAGAGGGCGCTCACAAAAGAGTAGCGTCCCGTAACTTATAGATTCAAACGCACACATTCACTCTGGCAGCTACACACACAAGCACAGAAACACACACACAAGGGCACATACAGAAACACACACACACACACACACACACAGGAGGGAGATTTGTTGTATCGTGTAACAATGAAAGCATGAATGAACAGTGCAGGTAACTGTTTGAAACAGGGGGAAGGTAGAGGAAGAGATAACAAGAGAGGAGGTGGCGGAAGAGACCCATTAACACTATAACACCTGAGCCAGACTGCAGTCTACTAATAACACAGCAGAGGCACAAATCAATGTGTGTGTGTGTGTGTGTGTTTAAATCTCCCTCTAATGTGTCCCTAGTCATTGATTGACAAGTCCAAAAGCTGTACAATAACACGTGAGAGGAAAGCCTTTGTGTCTGAGCAGGGTGTGTGCTCGCACTCTCTCTCTGTGTGTGTTCTCTGTATGATCCTAGTTCTAAAGAAGACTAGAGCTGAGGAGAAATACACTCACTGTACTCTCTGATTTTGGATTTCTTGCTTTAGTTTCACTGTGTTGAAACATCAGTACATGTTTGGGTTGCCAGATAGGCTCTGCTTTGATTTGCAATCAGTATAGTTAATGGGTTGGCTGAGGTAAGGGTTGCCAAATTGGCTGAATGTTACGTACGAATACTAGTTTGCCCACTTTAACTAGTTTTGGTTTGCCAGTTTAGCTAAGGCATGGTTCCCAAGGTTGACTACCTTGCCAGATTGGAGGTTTGGGTTGCCAGGTATTCTCAAAATAAAAAAAGAGTTTTGTGATCATGTCTAAATGCAATCAAAGTATGAAATTATTGTTAATTTCAAATACAATCTATTGTTGGCTTTAGTTGAAGTGTACAAATAATTATAATTATGTTCTAGCCTCAGCTCTGACAAAAATCATCCCGCAGCTGAATTTAGTTGCCTATCACTGGTTATATTTTCAAGGTATGCTAATGTTATATTATAATCCATAATGCCTTGATTTAAAGCAATCTGTTACCAGATTTGAGATTTGGGTAGCCATGTTTTCTTAATTCATGTTTAATACAGTTGCCATGTATTTTTTTTATATATTCAAATCTTACCTGCTCTCCAGTGGCACATTGCTGCCCAGGACCCAGCTGTCCTGCAGCGGCACGGACTCGGGTGTGGTTTGCAGCTCGGCGGGGAGGGCGGCCGGTGGGGCCGGGCTGGGGTTACGGTTACGGCTGCTCAGGGAGTTGTGGTTGAGCGCGGTGACCAACGGCTGCTGCTTGTGGGGAGGCAGGGCTGGCGGCAGCGTGGACTGGCCCTGCTGGTGGTGATTGGGTGGTTGCTCTGTATAGGAGAGGACATAAGAGATGGGGAAGGGTTAATGATTTGGAGTTTGATGGAGAAAGGAGAATACCTGTGAGTTAGTTACAGGTTTGCGCAAACGAAGATGACAAAAAGATGTCAGCCCCACACAAGAAACGTTCAACAACAGAATATTGTGTTCAGTAAAATGTACTGATGCTCACTGGGACTCTGGAGTCTCTCACTCTCTCTCTCTCTCTCTCTCTCTCTCTCTCTCTCTCTCTCAATCTCTCTCTCTCCCATATGCTACCCTCCTGGGTAATTAATCATCCCACTTAAGTAAACCTATCTGGATGAGCGCAGGCATCATTACAACACAACATCTGGCTGCTATTACAACACTACAATGATGGACTAAACCAGTGAACACTGCTGCCACACACACACACAACACTCACCCACACACAAACAAGCTCACGAACACTCAAGCACCCCCCCCCCCCCACTCCCTCAGTACTGCTCGGTTTACCTCAGAGCCTGAAAGATAGCCATTCTAATACCGACAACGTCTCGATGATGATTACAGGCAGTCACACACGAGGGGGGGGGGGGGGGGGGACTAGGGGAGACAAATTATAAAACCGGTCAGAGAACAACAGGTCACAGCGAACGTCGTTACAGGTTAGACCGCCTCTAATCTGCCCTCTGGGTTACAGTCTGAGAAGGCTAGTGGAATGAGCAGAGCGCCAACAAGGAGGAGGTGGCGGGAGGAGAGGATATTTCAGCGATCTTATTCTCCTAGAGTGGTGTTTAAATGAGGGCGGGGTGAAGAGAGGAAGAAGAGGGGAGATTCTAGCTATTCCTCCAGATATTCTCCTAGCTTGCCGTGGAGACCATCAGTGAGAGATCAACAGCAGACGTTTCATTACGGTTCTTAACTGAACGTTCCATATCTGATTACGAGGCTGGTAGAACTAATGACCTTCACAGCCCTGCAGTCTACCGCGCTCTGCAGTGTTGTGGAGGCTCTTCAGAGCTACAGCAATTACCTCCTAACACACATTGCTGTCACACACACTCTCATAAACAACCAACTGAAATAGTCATTATTATTCAAACTCCCACACAAATATTCCCGGCAGACACACACACACAGACTCACACACAGACACAGACACACACACATAGCGAGAGTAAGGAAAAGAGCATAGATAGTGTTTTAATTCCGGGGTGCTGTGTTCCTGGCTTCAGATTCTAGTAGGGTGAGGCCGGGTGCTGCAGATTTTTCTTGTGCCCGCGCCAATTTGTTGATATATATGTTGAAGAGGGTGGGGCTTAAGCTGCATCCCTGTCTCACCCCACAGCCCTGTGGGAAGAAATGTGTGTGTTTGTTTCCTATTTTAACCGCTCACTTGTTGTTTGTGTACATGGATTTTATAATGTTGTATGTTTTCCCCCCACTTTCCATCAATTTGTATAGCAGACCCTCATGCCAAATTGAGTCTAAGGCTTTTTTGAAATCAACAAAGCATGAGAAGACTTTGCCTTTGTTTTGTTTTGTTTGTTTGTCAATTAGGGTGTGCAGGGTGAATACGTGGTCTGTTGTACGGTAATTTGGTAAAAAGCCAATTTGACATTTGGTCAGTACATTGTTTTCACTGAGGAAATGTACGAGTCTGGTGTTGATGATAATGCAAAGTATTTTCCCAAGGTTGCTGTTGATGCATATCCCACGGTTGTTATTGGGGTCAAATTTGTCTCCACCTTTGTGGATTGGGGTGATCAGTCCTTGGTTCCAAATATTGGGGAAGATGCCAGAGCTAAGGATGATGTTAAAGAGTTTTAGTAAAGCCAATTGGTATTTGTTGTCTGTATATTTGATAATTTCATTGACGGTACCATCAACACCACATGCCTTTTTGGGTTGGAGGGTTTTTATTGTCTCTCTCTCTCTCTCTCTTTCTCTCCCTCTCTGTTGGTCTCTCTCCCTCTCGGTCTCTCTTCCTCTCGGTCTCTCTGCCTCTCGGTCTATGGAATCAGCACTGAGCTCTAGCTCTAGACCCAAATCCCCTTTACGTTGGTCCTGGATTACATACAAACCACTTGTAATACGAGACCCCGCTATCCTCCCAAACACCCCCCAAGCTATCCTCCCTCCCTGGGGAGCTTGATTCTTCACACCACTTCCAGCTTCCTCTCTTCTCTCCTTTTCTTCAGATGGCAGCCTGGCTATTTAAAATGTGTTGTTGTAATTATTATCTATCCTGATGTCTAGTCACTTTACCCTGCCTCCATGTAAATATCTACCTCTAATACCTTATTATTATTATCTATCATGATGTCTAGTCACTTTACCCTGCCTCCATGTACATATCTACCTCTAATACCGTATTATTATTATCTATCATGAGGTCTAGTCACTTTACCCTGCCTCCATGTACATATCTACCTCTAATACCTTATTATTATTATCTATCCTGATGCCTAGTCACTTTACCCTGCCTCCATGTACATATCTACCTCTAATACCTTATTATTATTATCTATCCTGATGCCTAGTCACTTTACCCTGCCTCCATGTACATATCTACCTCTAATACCTTATTATTATTATCTATCATGATGTCTAGTCACTTTACCCTGCCTCCATGTATATATCTACCTCTGATTCCTCCTACCTCTCCACATTGATATGGTACTGGAACTCCCTGTATATAGCTCTATATTGATATGGTACTGGAACTTCCTGTTTGTAGCTCTACATTGATATGGTACTGGAACTTCCTGTATGTAGCTCCACATCGATATGGTACTGGTACTTCCTGTATGGAGCTCCACATTGATATCGTACTGGAACTTCCTGTATGTAGCTCCACATTGATATGGTGCTGGAACTTCCTGTATGTAGCTCCACATTGATATGGTACTGGAACTTCCTGTATGGAGCTCCACATTGATATGGTACTGGAACTTCCTGTATGTAGCTCCACATTGATATGGTACTGGAACTTCCTGTATGTAGCTCTACATTGATATGGTACTGGAACTTCCTGTAAGTAGCTCCACATTGATTTGGTACTGGAACTTCCTGTATGTAGCTCCACATTGATATGGTACTGGAACTTCCTGTATGGAGCTCTACATTGATATGGTACTGACACTTCCTATAAGTAGCTCCACATTGATATGGTACTGGAACCTCCTGTATGGAGCCCTACATTGATATGGTAATGGAACTTCCTGTAAGTAGCTCCACATTGATATGGTACTGGAACTTCCTGTATGGAGCCCTATATTGATATGGTAATGGAAACTTCCTGTATGTAGCTCCACATTGATATGGTACTGGAACTTCCTGTATGGAGCCCTACATTGATATGGTACTGGAACTTCCTGAATGTAGCTCCACATTGATATGGTAGTGGAACTTCCTGTATGGAGCCCTACATTGATATGGTAATGGAACTTCCTGTATGTAGCTCCACATTGATATGGTACTGGAACTTCCTGTATGGAGCCCTACATTGATATGTTACTGGAACTTCCTGTATGTAGCTCCACATTGATAAGGTACTGGAACTTCCTGTATGGAGCCCTACATTGATATGGTACTGGAACTTCCTGTATGGAGCCCTACATTGATATGGTAATGGAACTTCCTGTATGTAGCTCCACATTGATATGGTACTGGAACTTCCTGTATGGAGCCCTACATTGATATGGTACTGGAACTTCCTGTATGTAGCTCCACATTGATATGGTACTGGAACTTCCTGTATGGAGCCCTACATTGATATGGTACTGGAACTTCCTGTATGTAGCTCCACATTGATATGGTACTGGACCTTCCTGTATGGAGCCATACATTGATATGGTACTGGAACTTCCTGTATGTAGCTCCACATTGATATGGTGCTGGAACTTCCTGTATGGAGCCATACATTGATATGTTACTGGAACTTCCTGTATGTAGCTCCACATTGATATGGTACTGGAACTTCCTGTATGGAGCCCTACATTGATATGGTAATGGAACTTCCTGTATGTAGCTCCACATTGATATGGTACTGGAACTTCCTGTATGTAGCTCCACATTGATATGGTTCTGGAACTTCCTGTATGTAGCTCCACATTGATATGGTACTGGAACTTCCTGTATGGAGCTCTACATTGATATGATACTGGAACTTCCTGTAAGTAGCTCCACGTTGATATGGTACTGGAACTTCCTGTATGGAGCCCTACATTGATATGGTAATGGAACTTCCCGTATTTGGCTCCACATTGATATGGTACTGGAACTTCCTGTATGTAGCTCCACATTGATATGGTACTGGAACTTCCTGTATGGAGCCCTACATTGATATGGCACTGGAACTTCCTGTATGTAGCTCCACATTGATATGGTACTGGAACTTCCTGTATGGAGCCCTACATTGATATGGTACTGGAACTTCCTGTATGGAGCCCTACATTAAAATGGTAATGAGACTTCCTGTAGGTAGCTCCAGTATTGTCATTCACTTTATTCCTCCTTCCTGTTACTGTTTTTATATTAAATTCTGCATCGTTGGGAAGGGCTCGTAAGCAAGTCTTTAACGGGGAAGTCTACACCAGTTGTATTCGGCGCATGTGACAAATAACACTTCATGTGAGTTGATTGAGTGAGTAGGTTCTGATGATACACAGGGATTATGAGAGGAAGATATGGCTTATCGTGAGGGAACGCGACGGTACAGTGCACCGGGTGATGTGACTGTGGTTGGTGAGATGGAGATGATCCGTGCTATTGTCCCCTTTTCTATTCACGTTGATGTGCACACACACACATCACCAGGGTTGAGGGGACATCAGCAGTGACAGTTGATAGTGATCGCCCATGACATGTGCGTAAACACCCCCCTCTCCCGCCATCCCTCAAACCAGCCCTCCAGCCACCCCACCAAGCTGAGTGTTTGTAGCCCACCCGCGATGCCTGTCGGTGGGGGAGCGGTGGCATGTCATCTGGGCCCTGGTAGTGTCCTTGGCAGCGCGGAGTCAACAGTCAGTGGCATGTTGACACAGTAGCTGGTCTCACACTGTTTCTCTACCAGGCGTCATGTGGAGTAGGATGACAACAAGGCCTATAGACACTGGTCTGAGGTCAGTTTGGGGTTTGGTACTAGACTTGTTTCTATGGGCAACCCCAGAACGAAGGGAGACAAAAGAGGTGAGCGAGAATGATGTGGAGGAAAGAGAGAGAGAGAGAAGGGGGAGAGAAAGGTGAGCGAGGGTAGGATAAAATGAAGTGGGGAGAGATAGGGGAGGCCCTGGAGGATTCTCCCCCAGGTGAGGCGGAGGCTGGGTGAGCGTGAGGTTGTTTGATCAACCGTGAGCTGACATGATGGCTGGCTTCACATCTGGCCCCGGACACGCCTCTCTCGCTCCCTCTCTCGTCTCGTCCCCCCCCCCCCCCCCCCAAAAAAAAAAAACACACAAAGAGAGAGGGGGAATGGAGCTAAAGACACTGAGGACAAAGGAAGGAGAAAGAAAACGCATGGTGGACGCTAACGCCATGTGATATCAGAGAAAAGACGAGGGAATAACAGCCTCTCGGTAATAGAGCAAGGAAAGGGAGATGGAGGAGTATAGCCGGGGTAAACCAAGCACACAGCAAAGGCACAGAAAAGAACTGGAAGAAGGGGTGTGTGTGTGTGTGTGTGTGTGTGTGATAGATAGATAGCGAGAGAGAGCGACAGAGAGAAAGAGAGATAGATAGCGAGAGAGAGCGACAGAGAGAAAGAGAGATAAGGAGAGAGAGAGTAAGAGAGCAAGTGAGAGAGAGAGAAACAGAGAGTGAGACAGAGAGGGATGAGCCCGGGGTCACAGCGACATGTCGGCTATGAAATGTTTAGATTTCTATTTTCCTCCGACAACCTGAGCCCTGACCTGGAACTGAATGAAAGCAATCAGCACAAAAGAAGAAAAATCGCTCCCTCTCCTCCTCCCTTCCCTTTTATCTCCTCTCTTCCCTCGCCCCTTCTCTTCCCTCCCTCCTCTCTCCCCTTCCACCTCATCTCTTCCCTCTCCCGCTCTTCTTTTCTCCTCCTTCTCTCCCTCTCTCCTCTCTCCTCCAAGGGGCTGAAATGCTACAAGCTCTGGGTTTAACTGCAGTGGAATTAGGGGGGTCTAAATGGAACGGCGCTGGTTAAGACCCCCAAAGAGCCCTAATTGAAGCTTTGCATTATTTAGCCGTTCCTCCATAAGACGTGAGATGAGACACAGAGCCAACATGATGATCCCACCTCTGAGCGCTCAGCGCTGACTTGGCAAGCTCTGCTGTTCTCCGCTAGGACTGTGTGTGTGTGTGTGTGTCTGGCTATAAGTGTTTTTATACATTGGAATAACATGGCATGTGGACAAAAGCAGGTAAATCGGGAAGGCAATATTTAAAGACAGTCAAAGAAATGGAGGAAGGCCAATAAGTAGACACACAGGGGAACACATACACCCCCCCACCCCACACACACACACACACACACACACACACACACACACACACACACAGACAAACAAAGCTGCTCCTTCACACCGCTCGACAGCACACATTACACGGAGCTCAGTATGTATCCATTTCAGTGCCATATGTTTTTGACATGAGTTCAGTTCCCCAGTGAAGCCAAGAGCATCCGTCTCACTACAGGGCTTCCCATCCACTTGCCTTTCACTGGCTCTTAAACACAGACCATTAACATGACACATGGCACCAAGCGTAGCCCAGTTAACCTGGCTAGATGACCTTTACTAGACACACAGTACTCTGACTGACCCCTGTAGACTTGACCTTCTAACCCTCTAGTAAGGCAGGCCAGACAGGATCCAGAGATCCAGGCCTCCACCCACTCAACCTTTCACCGTGGATGCCCAGGCAGAGAGAAGTCGAGAGAGATGGGCAGAGAGAAGTCTAGAGAGGGCCCATGAAGAGTGAAGGGTGGGAAGGACTCAAGATGGCCCAAGGGAAGGGCCAGGAGAGGGGCCAAGGTGTAAGCCGACCCTGGGCTGCCTAGGTCTGGGGGGAGTGAGTGGAACAGTGTGTGTGTGTGTGAGATGGATGAGATGTGAGGAGACAGATGCAGGCTTTACGAGAGGCTTGCCTTTGAAACCCAACCCTGACTGATGGACTGCTGCCTGTCATTCATCAGGGGGTCTCCACCCTGTCACACACATGCCCTGCTGTTAGGTTAGTGTCTACACTTTAAGAGGCCTATCTGATTAGGATTTGTTGGCAGGAGCTAAATTACAGCCCAGGTCCGTTCAGTTCATAATGGTGAGAGTGATAGCCATTGCTGTGTCTCTGTCTGCGTTTTTGTCTGTGTGTGTATATGTGTGCGTGTGTGTGTCTGTGTCTATGTGTGTGTCTGTGTGTGATGACATCCTTCGCCTGGCTGGACCAGAGGGGTTCATGAAGGCTAGGGGAGATTGAGTTGCTTATCTGCTTTCATAATCTAAACCACCTTGTTTTGTTATACTCTTTTCTTCAGGGCCATGTCAGTGTTTAATGGTGAGGTTGATGGCTGTGGGGAGATACAGTGACCTTTTGAAATGAGAGAGAGAGAGAGAGAGAGAGCGAGAGAGCGAGAGAGCGAGAGCGAGAGAGAGAGAGAGAGAGAGAGAGAGAGAGAGGAGGACCAGTGGGTGGGGAAGAGTTAAGAGTTCGGGGTTAAGGATGAACTAAAGGTGAGTAAGGTGAGTAGAATAGGTTAGAGACCCACTGTGAAGGGTAGAAGACTTTAATTCCCTTCACTTCCACTTTATTTGGCTTTTACTGTGACGGACAGATACAGGAAATATAACTGCCTTTAAAAACAAGATTAGTAGTAACATTTAAAACACCACTCACTCAATGCTGGTAGATTTAGTTTGAAGAAATGGAGGGAAAGGGAACTAAATCCTAGGTCACGCACGCACGCGCACGCACGCGCACGCACACACACACACACAAACACACGACAGAGTATCATAAGATAGAGTGGGATCGCAGTCCCTCAGTGTGTCATATGGAAGACATCAGTCTCCGCACCGCTGAACCAAAACAAAAATCCCAAAGAGCTGCGCAGTGTTTACACGCGTTTCCCCTCTCTGCAACAACAGCTACCATATGTCCTCTGTCTGTCTGATAAACACTGTCCCATTCCAATCACCACGTAGTCATGGTCATCTGAAACAGACAGGATTATGTCCTCTGTCTGTCTGATAAACACTGTCCCATTCCAATCACCACGTAGTCATGGTCATCTGAAACAGACAGGATTATGTCCTCTGTCTGTCTGATAAACACTGTCCCATTCCAATCACCACGTAGTCATGGTCATCTGAAACAGACAGGATTATGTCCTCTGTCTGTCTGATAAACACTGTCCCATTCCAATCACCACGTAGTCATGGTCATCTGAAACAGACAGGATTATGTCCTCTGTCTGTCTGATAAACACTGTCCCATTCCAATCACCACGTAGTCATGGTCATCTGAAACAGACAGGATTATGTCCTCTGTCTGTCTGATAAACACTGTCCCATTCCAATCACCACGTAGTCATGGTCATCTGAAACAGACAGGATTATGTCCTCTGTCTG
>NC_092156.1:63278950-63281450 GCF_045791955.1 Oncorhynchus clarkii lewisi
TGGATAATAGATATAACTGGTTCCCTTTCTTTGTGTTTCAATAGAGTAATATGCCTTATTGACTTTTCAATTCATCCTGCCGTTCAATTACAAGACATGCCTCATTTGGTCGATGTCAGGTGTCAGTATGTCCAATGGCACTTAACTGGTCCAGACTCTGAAGAACATCAATTCACTGGTCCAGACTCTGAAGAACATCAATTCACTGGTCCAGACTCTGAAGAACATCAATTAACTGGTCCAGACTCTGAAGAACATCAATTCACTGGTCCAGACTCTGAAGAACATCAATTCACTGGTCCAGACTCTGAAGAACATCAATTCACTGGTCCAGACTCTGAAGAACATCAATTCACTGGTCCAGACTCTGAAGAACATCACTTACAGGCTGTTATCTCAGAGTCAGGATTATACACAGTATGACTTTCTATGCATTGATTTTTCTGAATGAATGTTGTTCTTCAGAAACAGTGTTATTGTAATATTCAGCCAACTAAATGTAAGTGAGAACAATCAGTCTGAATGGGGGATTCTAGAGTGGACATGAACAAGAAATCTGGTCATTGTTTAGCTGGCTGGTTGGCTAGCTGGACAGATGGATGGATGGAGAGAAACTTTAAACACAGACCAGATTGCCCTGGCCAGACCAGACCCCGAGTGATCCCATCATTGGGTCCTGTCCACGGCTCCTCTTGGAAAGCTTTCACACTGTCATCCCAATCCCATCATGCATTGCCGCAAGCTTTGTTGTCCGCGCCAAGGCGCCGGCTGTGGGGTTAGGTGGCGAAGAGGGCGATGAGAGGGAGGGATGGAGAGAGCGATGGAGAGATTTTGAGTGAGCATGAGAAAGGGAGAGAGAGTTTTTGAGCGTGAGAGAAGGTGAGGGGGGTGATATATAAGTATGCGACCAAGAGAAAAAAATGGAGAGAAAGGAGAAGAGAGACGTGGAACGCAAGGGTTGGAGTCGGACCACACAGCAGCCTGTGGTTGGCTGTAATCACAAGCAGGCGTGAGAGGGGCCTTGGGCCTGCGTTGTGGTGCGTGAAGCTAATTTCACTTCCATCTGCTCCAGACAACAGGTCTAACCTTTAGCGACTGTCACCCAGGCGGAGAGCTCTTTGTTGGGCGTCGACAAGACGAGGCGTCCTCTCTGCCCGCCGACCCACACCAAATGGAGAACAACACTTATTTTGTAGAGAGCAGAGGCAGGCTTTGTGTGGGGTGGAGGATGACAGGTGTGTGTCGGTAAGAGGGAGTGTTTGCTCGTCATTTCTCCAAGAGAAGGCCAGTCAAGGTCAATCTGGTGTTGTTCCTTTCAATTTCCACACAGCCTGTGTACCCTTCAGTACCCTCACAGGCAACACACACACACACACACACGCACACATTCCCAGAGGCAAGCGGATATCAGGACATGACTAGGTGAAACTAGGTTAGTTAGGCAAGATTTGGCCCAGTTACAAGAATCAAAGGCTTACCAATCCCACACAACATCAAACTATCCATCTAACAGTAGTGTGGTATAGGGCCAGGAGGCTTTCCAGACCAGAACAAAACTCACGGCCCCATAGGCCTCTCCCACCGGACACAGCCTTTATCCCTGTACTCTCCCCTGCTGTCATTCCACCCTGACCAGATGAAAGGAATAATCTGGTCATATCTCATATCTGACTCCGTCTCCAGCCCTCCGGCTCCTCAAACACGCCGCCCCGGTCGCACCGCGCTGCTATTTATGAAAGATAAATATCAACGGGTTATGACATTTATCAGCCCAGGTGTCTATGATTTTACTCTGGGTACAAAGTGCTGCTTAAATATTGACCAACTCAGAGGGGAAATCATTAGAGTGGGATCAATGGAGCGCCAATGCTTGTGGAACCCCGTAGAGGGAGAGAAGAGGAGAAGAAGAAGGAGATGAAATACTTACGGTAGAAGAAATGTAATTTCTCAAACGGTGGAAGGGAGACACGAGACGTGAGACATGAGCGGTTACTAAACGGCCATCTCAGATGTTAAGATGAGCAAGACTGAGGCTGCGTCACAAATGGCACACCCTATTCCCTATATAGCGCACTACTTTTGACCGGAGCCCTATGGGCCCTGGTCAGAAGTAGTGCACTACATAGGTTGCCATTTGGGAATCACATTTCATCATTAATCCTGCCTGGGTGACTGATCTATCTACTGGAGGGATGGAGAGATGGAGGGGAAAGAGAAACTGTGTAATTGCTTTAAAGGGGGGCAAGTGAAGGAGTCATCTTTCTTAAATGACGAATTTCCCGGACATAACATGTTGGAAGGGAGAGTTGAGGCTTTTAAGTGTGAGGTTGTACCTTCCAGTCCAATGTATGGTGGAATGATTAAGTGCAGTGTCACTGGGAAAATGGAATATCTTGTTCTGTGGTAATTGCGTTGTGCGTTCATGTAACATTTATACAGTGTACGACTCGATCGCCGTGTAATAGCCTGGTTTACCCACTGACAGAGAGGAAGTAGGCGT